>NW_019416519.1:478002-491042 GCF_000390285.2 Anoplophora glabripennis
AACATCGGTAATAAATTTAAACTTTTTTAACTTACAGTATATTGTGCAATATTCAATTCTAAAACTTTTTTTCTCTTCAATATTCTTCCAAAATGCATAGGTTCCAAGATATAAGTAAAAAACTCAGATAAAATAGGTATTTTTAAAATTGTTTTAAACATTTTTGCAATTTTGAAAATGTTCCGGACCTCGCCCAGATCTAGGGATCTACACTTTTATTATGTGAGTTGTATTGAAGGTATTCCAGCAAAAATTAGCTTGCCTCCTCTTACATCCAAGGAGTGGGATATTTCAACAAATCCGCCCTGGTCTATATAAGGATAAAGAGTGCAGTTGTTCCGTTGTTATGAATGTAAACAAAAAAAAATGTTTTAAAAAATTTAAAATCCTAGATCCTAAATCTAGAAAATTATGCATTTCCCTACGCATGTTTATAAGAACCAGGTAAAAGTTGGTTTAAACAATTTAGAGCACCTGGTAAATGAGTAAAAGGACATATATTTCAATGTGGAAAGTCAGAAAGTCAAAACACTTCAAGCCCATGTTGCTTTTTATACATATCTCCACCTGTATACATACGCATACTAAGACTACCTACTAATTTAAATCAAATCAAGCTCTGTGCACTACGGCTGATGCGTTCTACATCGTAGGTGCCTCCTAAACAATGGGATCATTTAAAATGCACCTTATGTAAGGTTACAGATGGCTAATAAAGCATAATGCCATTACAGCCAAATTATCGTCAGCACAACGCTGTTAAGAGCCTTTCAAGTGCCTGCCTCTCCTCTAAGTTCGTTTTTTAAATTGCAAATTAGCCGGATGAAGCCAATTAAGAATTTAGCGCACGGATCGTCGGCGACGCCTTTCTTGGATTTTTTACTCAATTTTCTCGATTTGGCGTGGAAACTTTTCGTTTGTTTGTCACTGATTTAATTACGACTTGAATGAATTAAACGACAGAATATCTGCCGTTAGAAGAGAAGAAAAACAATACTACAAAAAAAACAATTGTTTAGTTCATTATTTATACATTGAGACATTAACGTTGAAGGAAAATATTGCTTGTAATCATTTATTTGTTGGTTATTATTATTGGACAAAATCTAAAACGGTTTTCGAAACTTCAATGTGTTTTTTGTGAAATCACTAACAATTATCTACTGTCTTAGTGTGACTAATTTGTGAATAGCAAAAATAAATAAATTAAATAATAAAATCAACTTTTTGACTAATCCTTTTAAGGTTATTTAAAATTATGAATTATTTTGTGATAATTTAACTGTAATATTTGAAACTACTTCCCATGTCCAAAAATAAGAAAATCTTAGATTTTGATTTTAATTTACGCGCAAAAAAATTATTGGATCAAGAATATACATTTATTCATGTATACAGCGTGGTAAAAAATTTCTGCATAAAATTCATATTTTCGTTAAACAATTTTTTTTTCGAAAAACGGTGAGACCCGTCGATTTTTATNTTTATTATTTTATTCCACAATTTGTATTACCTACTTATCACACTAAAGTAAATAATAAATTTCAACAAAAGTTATTACAACGTTAAAAACTACAGTAGCTGTTCAAAAATGCCACCATTTACACTGATACATGCCTCGCAACGCAAAACATGTGAAACTTCTGGAAAATTTAGTGTTTTGAATATTATGCACTGAATTTAAGATTATATCTTCTAATTGCTTAATAGTATTAATTGGTTAAGCATAAACTGATTGTTTTAAGTGACCCCATAGGTAAAAGTCTAAAGGGTTAAGGTCCGGTGACCTTGCAGGCCAGTGAATGGGACCGTGCCTTCCAATCTATCTCGCACTGAAATTATTATTGAGCCACTGCACCATCATGCTGATACCACATTCTATTTTGCAGACCAATAAGAATATCATCTAATAAATCTTGCAACTCATTTTCTAAAAATGCTATAATGTACCTATGCGTTACCATTTAACCGATTAGGCAAAATTTGAATAGGTAGCAGTCGTCCATTAAAAATACCACACCAAGTTTTTTAAACAAACTTATTTTCATAGCTCCTTTGCTTTACATTTTTTAAAATATGTATTTTTCGAAAAAAAAATTGTTAAACGAAAATATGAATTTTATGCAGAACTTTTTTACCACGCTGTATATTTGTAATGTATTAAAATATAATATAGACTTAAGTAATTTCTCTTGCGTCAAAGTATAATTACTTACAAATTAAAGAAATTTTGCTATTTAATTATTTCTATAACTTGGATGATGCGCTGGCGATAACATAAAACTGCAGAAAATGTTTTTCATGCCTTGGAAATAAAACAAAAATTACATTTCTTGTTGTTTACAACGTATAATACTACAATACTAATACTGTAGTTATTTTTATTCTAGAATGAAGTGTTCCTCTTGCATTTGAAAAAGCATCTCGCGATCGCGAATCATACGTGTTTTTCGAAATAGTCCAGGCGGTAGAGTATTGAGGCGTTTGTATTTGAAGTTATCTATTTTGTTATACATACAGAAAAATCTCAAATATTATGTAGAACAACAAACATACAAAATGGACGAAAAATTACTCGTTTTGCGACATATTCGACAAAATCATATGTGTATGGAGCAATTTTTAAAATAAGTAAATTATCTGTAAATATTGATGAAATTTTGTGAACAAATGGTAAAACATATGTCAATTCTACCTAAAAATTTGGCAACGATCGATCGCGTGGTATTCATTGACAGGATTGTTATTTAAGAAAATTTCAAAAAGTTTATCGCGTACCGTGGGTTTAAATTAATTTTTTAGAGATACTTGTCATAATAAATAACGATCAATACCAAAAATATCTATTTTTACATTTTTATAACCATTTAGATTTTTTTTTTAATTTTTCCACATTTTACTGTGTAAATTTTCTATGCAATCGACAAAATCTTGCACACATAAAAACTACGTCGTAACCCCTTGCTTTTTAGACTCAAACACAAACGCCAAAGCCTACTTTTACTGGACTACCGCCTGGACTAAAAACCGAGTAAAAAATATGAAAAAAAATTTTACATTTACGATTCATTCGTTTGATGTTTGTTGTTGATGTTTGATGTTGCCAGGATATAAGATGAGTTATTTTCAGTATCCAACTATTAAATGATTGTAAAAAAATATTGTATGTAACTCGTACACATTTTGTTGTAGTGTTGAAGTGCTTCCAAGTGTTGTCAAATACGACTTTCGACTTCGTTTGACAATTTCTCGTCGCATGTCAAACACTTATGACACTATAGTTGCATCAATAACTATTTTGACACACATTACGTTACATCCAGAAGTTTGTGAGTTATTTAAAGAGTTCGTGAAAGAGTCTCAAAACTAGTTCAATAGTGTTCGGGAAATACGTATTAAGTCAATCATACTACGGATATCCCCTCTTTCTAGTTCACCGATTGTCACGAGTTTACGAATAGAAAAAACTGTTGGTCATTTCCTGAAATTTCTACCGTAAGCTTAGGCGATTTATTAAAATACGATCAGTCACCGCATCATTTGGTTGTAGACTATCCTAAAAAGATTATTATTTAATATTATAGGAATTGAGTCTATTTAAAAATACAGGGTGTTCCAATATTCCCTGTACCCACAGTTTACTGTAATTGCTTCGTTTAGTTGTTAGATAGCATCAAAATTGACACACGCTTCGTAAGATTTTATTGAAATTTGATACACTAATACTTCCATGCAGATGTCACTTTATGACATAATAAACGAATGCATTTTCGATTAAAACTTGAAATAATAACGATTTACGATGTGATATCCATAAGGAAGTATTACCTACATATTATGTGAAATTTAAATAAAATCTTGCTTCGAAGTTATTTGAAATTTTTTTTGGCAACTTTGATGCCCTCTAGCAATCAAACAAAGCAACTTGGATACAGGCAAGTTAAATATGCTTATTTTGATCGCAGAAAACTGTGGCAGTTCCTTGTACACGAAATATTGAGATACCCTGTACCTATCTACTAATCATAATCGCAGATTAGTTCCTCGAATGGAGCGTTTTTTTTTTCACAATGACCCTAATCTTGTGGCTAATGATACCGAAACCAACCATATACGGAGACAATATAATAACACATCTTTCCTCGTACCCAGTAGCTATTACTGACTTAATATTATACAGATGTAGATACATAAAAGATAATGTCAATTAATTTGTAAGAATCTGGCGCCTCTTTCCGCCAAATACTAATCAAATTACACGCCAGCGGCAGCTATTACGGTGATGCTGATGTCATGATGATCTCACACTGTTATTATTTTTTCAATTTTCTAACAGCATACCTGAGTGTATGACTAACGTAGGCGTTGAGTGACAGCTAACGCAATTCTTAAGATCATAAGCCATTTGAGAATTACCTCTTGTGTTTAGAAAGTAATGGCTACTGTCACAACCTAAATTTATCAATAAAATACAATACCGTATCGACAGAGTACATATGGGAGGTCTGCACCTCTCATGAGTCAGTTAAGTTGGTAAGCTCAACAGGTCTGGAACAGATTATTAAGTATAATTTCTTTTTTTTTCTATATTGTTAATACGTTCTCACTCTTTTTTTGTGTGGGCACAATTTTTAAATGCAGATATGCAGTCTACTTACGATTTTGTATTTCAGAGTTAAATTGTTTTTGATAAATTTTGTACGGTCCTTTTAGGGCTTCATTTTTAAGAAAAAATGCCACAAATGCGATTTTTTATATGTAGGTTATATATTTTAGCTTTAACGCCGACTATTTGTTTTGTATTTTTGAAATCTGATATCCAATTTCACTAATATAGGTAAATATTTTATACGGGCGTTTTGTAACTGGACAGCCAAAATGAAATGTCGCATGTAAAATCGAATTTCAAACATGAAATAAAGAATAACTTTTTTTCAGATCGGGCTTCGTAAAGGAGATATTCAGTTATAAAAATACTTTATTATTTTATTCCACAATTTGTATTACCTACTTATCACACTAAAGTAAATAATAAATTTCAACAAAAGTTATTACAACGTTAAAAACTACAGTAGCTGTTCAAAAATGCCACCATTTACACTGATACATGCCTCGCAACGCAAAACATGTGAAACTTCTGGAAAATTTAGTGTTTTGAATATTATGCACTGAATTTAAGATTATATCTTCTAATTGCTTAATAGTATTAATTGGTTAAGCATAAACTGATTGTTTTAAGTGACCCCATAGGTAAAAGTCTAAAGGGTTAAGGTCCGGTGACCTTGCAGGCCAGTGAATGGGACCGTGCCTTCCAATCTATCTCGCACTGAAATTATTATTGAGCCACTGCACCATCATGCTGATACCACATTCTATTTTGCAGACCAATAAGAATATCATCTAATAAATCTTGCAACTCATTTTCTAAAAATGCTATAATGTACCTATGCGTTACCATTTAACCGATTAGGCAAAATTTGAATAGGTAGCAGTCGTCCATTAAAAATACCACACCAAGTTTTTTAAACAAACTTATTTTCATAGCTCCTTTGCTTTACATTTTTTAAAATATGTATTTCCTAAACAAAATCCGATTCTTTATTTCATGTTTAAAATTCGGTTTTACATATGACATTTAATTTTTGTTCCCTTAGTAGGTACTTTTTCTAGATAAGATTTTTCAATTCATATCGATACTGTGAGTCCACTTTAGAATTGTATGCTTATCATCAAAATAAATAAAATAGTGAAGGGCAACTTATAACGGTTTAATCCAAATATATTTAAAAAAATATTTTTTATACAGACGGAACCGCTCCTCAGGTAATGGTGATCCGTAGTTTGTCACTGTCGGCATTTTCAAAGTTGACTCTGCGACTGATTGTGAGTGTAGCTACCCTAGGTCCAATAAGAACCGAAAAAAACATCAGGACGAACCTACGGGTTCTAATAGCGGATCCGCCCCCACAGATTCTAGCTCGAGAACAACAACGGCAGGTTAAAGAATCCTAGATAAGGATAAGGTAGTGAAAGGTAATTCTGTAACTGGGAGCGACCAGGTAGGTACACAGGCTACGACAAAAATGAGGAAAAGGTCTTATTACCATCAAAGCCTTATTCGTCTTTGACGTAGAAACAATGAATTTAAATCCCGTTTAGTTACAAACGTAGGTACATTATAAGTTTTTCAACTGTTTTGTGCAGGAGGCACTTTGTCAATGAAATAAGTAAATAAAAATGTTCCTAAAATATGTAAAAGTACAATAGGAAGTTGTACTATTAATACTGAACGGTGGTAATAAAATATTGGCATGCCTAATTATTTCAATTAAAAATATGTTCATGTTTATCGATTAAACACGGTAACAAACATCGAGGAAAAGATGAATTGTAACGATTAATTATAGCTTAATCATGATATTCCTTTGTCGGCCTATAATTAAACAACAGACCCAGTAAACATGACCGGGATTGGTGAAATGTCCATTAAAATCGTGAGTATGTACCTACTTACTTACTGTGCTGTTAGAAAATGGAATTCATTTATAAACATTTAGATATAAGAAAATATTCAGGGTGATTCATAACTTATCCTTTAAATTTATGAATAGATGCGTGATAAAAAATTGAGTCAATATCGTAGAAAATTTTTTTGTTAATCCTACTTAGTTTCCGAAAAAAAAATTATTGAAATCGTAGTATTTACAACCCTTACATCGCTGGGCAATTATAGTCTCCAGGGTCATTCGCATTGCGTGCTGTACGCAATGCGGTCTCACTCTCTCCACGTGGCTCCAGGCAATTTCGAATACTGATATTAATATTTTTGCGATAGTGTTTACATTAGTTTTTCGAGTGTCAAAAATAGCTTACGTGTATAGCGACTCGTATGGATATCGTTTTAGTTAATAGTATAGTGAAGCAAGACAACATTTGTGTTAGTTCGTATAGAAACTGGGTAAGACGGGCTCAAATGCGTTTACTCGTCGGTGGAACAAATTTTGAACAGTTGTTGTAATATCAGGTAGGTATGGCCAAATTAATTTTATTAATTAATAATAACAATAGGGGTAAAAGCAGAATTTGCTGATATAAAAAATTTTATTTATTTCTTTCCTCGTCAAAGATATTCTTTCAATTCTTTATCCGTTCATTTTTTAATAAACTTTGCCGCCGTGCCGGTCGTCAACTGCATGCTTTGCCTTGCGTAATGTCAGGTTTTACAGTGGACCAGTTTTAGTGCCGTGCAGAAATGTATTTTTAAATCATTTTCGAACTGCCCTCTTTGATTTATTTTTACAAAATTGTATTTGTAAGAGTCCCCTGTACATTCAAAAATTATTTCTGGATAAGTTCTGAATCACCCTGTATACTTACAACTATAGAAAGTTTAAAAACGTAAACAAAATACTGTTATTTTAAAATAGGTACATGTACCAAATGATAATTGGTAATGATAATTAAGACAAACTAACACATCTGCAATAACAAACATACAGGGTCGGAAAGTCCCCATGGTTCATCGGCCGTTACGTGAGAGCGATAAAGAAAGTCATAGAAATCCGTGCGATAGAGAAAGATGGCTATAATGAAGGCGTCTAATAGTCACCGCCCATTTCGCCCTTCCACAAATAAGTTCCACTTCTTATTTGTGGAAGGGCGAAATGGGCGGTGATAAACAATAGGTATAATGCCATTGGAACTGGACATAAGATTTTATACCCCAACAACCGACCAACCTTCCAAAATCTAACATATTCACTTACGGCCTGTTTAATTAGAAATAAATTTATCAAAGTATGTATGTCATTGTAATCCTGAAATAACTTTTTATCCTAGTAATAGTTTTAAAATGATATACCTAAGTTTAAGTAAATTAATTGTCACGCTTTTTGGAAACTCTATTCAAAATTCATTATCATCGTAGATTTCTGATCAAGTGTGAATATAACTAGGTAGGTACTTACGTAGGTACCTATTGATAATCATAACTAATTTTTAGTGATTTAGGTAACTTAGTTTCTCACAAACGCAAACATAAGTAGGTGTAGGTAAAAAATTTAAGTACAGTATTTCTCTGAATTATAGGTAATCTCATCTATAAATTATTATAGTCACGTCATTCTCCACGAAAATTATTTATACTTAGTTAAGCAATTAATTGTTATAACGTTATAATGGCAATAATTTTACTGCTGATATTTAACTACAATTTAAATTCTACATGAGATGCATTATTTCTTATTTATTTCCTCCTTGTCATATGTAATTATAGGCGTACAATTTGTCTATTATGAATCTATCAAGTACTGCCGTTAAGAAAAGTATTCAGAATTGTATGATATACCTAAATACACATTTACATAAACATTTTTAATACATATGTATCTACTGTATCAAATACAACTGAGTTAACTTTAAGTAAGTATATTTAGAGGAAGTATCAACAGATATCAAAAGGTTTCTTTTTAAAAATATTAACCGGAACATATTTACTCTTGAAACAAAATATTATCCAAAATAAATTAAAGCGTATATGTATTTAATTTGGATCTCCTTAAAATTTCTGAAAGAAAATTTAAATATTAGATGCTTCAGTTAAATAGGTCCTTAAAAAGTCCTGAAACAGTTATAGTCTTACTTTGTTGTAAGATTTATAATAAAGGGTTTATTAATATTCAATTTTAATTAATCATTCGAAATGATCAACTTTCATCAGCAGTGGTAATTGTGGTCAGTATCCAATTAATTACAGTTAACAGATGGCTTCTTTCTATAGTTAGGTACTGCTTGCAAATAATTAACTGTAAAAAAATAATTAATTTCAAACAATGGCTCATAAATATCTCCTCGTTTTCGAATGGCCGCTGTTCCATATACACAATAGTTACAAAAATAATAAACACCGACAAGAGAGAAACATTTTCTGGATGTTGTCAAGACAATCTAAATAGAATTATCTTTTGATCTTATACTAGAAAAGTCAGGTCGACATAAACAATTTCGTAAATTCAAAATGAAGATTAACAAAACGACAATATATATTTTTAATCTAATAAGTATTATAGTAAAAACAATTGCCAAGAAAATTCGCTCTCTTCTTAATGGTGGATGCGAAAATCCACTAGTGTTATTCAATATATTATATATATTTTTGAATTCGAGTTTCTATTTCGGTTGTTGACTTTCTTTTCCTTTGAGCACCTATGTCATGGAAATTTGTGAATAACACTTTTGAATATATTATGTACTCATATAATTTGCATTGCATTGCATTGCATTTGTTATGTCACAAGCAAATAATTTCACTATAACTCAAAATTAAGTTTTTTAACTAAGATGTCGGATATACGAAAAAGGAAATATAATAACTAATAAGTAAACAAGTCTGAGTAAAAATTAACTTAATAATAGTTAGGTACATTTGAATTATATTACAGAAAACTTAAAACTCTTAATTGTTCTTAAATGCTCATAATAAAGCAGAAAGTCACTCACTGGACAGTAATAGAATCTCAGGTTTGAGTAAAATTAGTTATTCTGCCTTAATAATTTCACTCGTAAAATTACTATTGCGCTCATATTAAAAGTGAATATCTCACTCAATGTGGTGTGAACCGAAATTAATACATTATTGAGTGCCAAGTGAGTGAACTTTCACTTTTTTTTAATGCAAGAGCTATTTGTTTATACATTAGATGCAACAAATATTTTTATGATATTTTAACATGTAATACTTATAGAAAGTCTTACGAATGTGCATTGCAAGTTAAAATATTAAGAAAATATTTCTTGCAACAAATATGTACACTTTTACATAAAAAAATGTCGTCTAAAAACAGGTTAAGGAACAAAGTTGATATTTAATTTTATTACACTGGAATAAATTTGTACCTATAATTAATTATTTATTAATACATATCTATCGAATTTTTACAAATCACACCAAAAATTTGCATATACCTACAAACACGCACCTACAATCTGAATAATTTAAGATTCTGGATGTTATAAAGCACTTTTTTGTCAAGATGACTTCACTTACAAAACATGTTTATAAAATGAAAACAAATATTACATTTAATTAACAATATTACCTTGATGAGGTGCTACAGGTAGTTGGGTATAACCTACACATTTTACGCATTTCAACGAAGGTGGTACATTAATTCTTGCAATGAAAAATAAAACAGAATACCATTTGACAAATATACTAACGACTGATAATACTGTAATAATGTATTCAATTATGTCGTAGGTGTTCAGGCAGCTTAAATGTATGTATATGATAAAAAAATCAGTAACAAATATCGTTTTTGACTATCAGAGTCTTAAGAGAAAAAACTTAAAGCAGAATGCATTATATGAAAAAGTTATTTGTGTTATATTCTGAATATATCTTAAGGTGTTTTTGTTACTATACGTAATTATTAAATGTAATGGTAATTTAAAGGACCATTGTGATCTAAAAATAGTAATTATAACTGGAAAATAAATTGTATATAATACGTAGATACGTATTACAATAATTTGGTTAGCGTAACCTTGCTGAAATGTTAATCTAATGAGTTCCACAGAATATTAAAATTATTTCTTGGAAGAAAAAAACATAACGTAATATTATAGTAAAGAGACAAAAGACGACAGAAGGTAAACAACAATAAACACGCCCAAGATCTTCCCACGAAAATATTTACGATGACTTTTCAACAAATTTGGCAACAAATGTCGATGAAATATCGCAATATCTAAACTTAGTTCGCAAAGACCGAAGCAGCCGAAATGTTTTACTGAATTTTTTCAGGAAAATGACTACCATATGGTGTTACATTTTAGTAGGTGTTCCACGGTGACTCTTAAAAAACAATTTGTTACCCAGTCGCTAACTTACTCATTAATATTGCCAAATTTAAACGCAACACTATCGATTGTTTGCCGTAAATGGTGAGCCTCGTTTTCGACGCGTGGGTATTATATTTTTTAGCCCAATGTTGTCGACCGCAAATTTTACATAAATCGTTATAAATAAAACATGACGAATATTTAAGGTTACTGCTGAGAAAATACGGATTATCCCATTTTTCTGTAGTTACATGTTCATATTTGATATCATCAACAAACAAAAGATGAACTCAGGCAAGGTTACCGTAACCGCTCAAAATTGATCTCAAAGTTGAAATCATGAACGGATAAATCTGATTTTGCCGATTTCTTTTTTAAATTGTCGTAGACTAACGCATGGGTAATGACGGTATGGTATATGGTTTAAAGCGTCAGTAGCAAAAACAAAAAAGAAAACTACAATATTTCTAATAACAACTTGACATCGACAAAGACCAGACATTATGTAAAAAGCAGGGCGAGCGAAAATCAAACCACCGATGTTTCGAAATTTTTCACCGATGTTTCCAAATGTCACCCGTCGAGCCATTCTGATGAGATTGCCGTCGGGAGCCCTTCGATACCGCGGAAAACGACGACAACGTGTGCCAGTCTTTCCCCGAGGTCACCGACGGGAGCCAAGAGCGTCAAAATTGTTCGCCTCACTTTCCAAAAAAGTGACGAAAATAACAATATTCAACCAGAATGAAAAAGCCAACCCAGGGTTTCCGCAGTTATTTAACCAGAGCATAGTTGCCTGGTCAGAGTGTATACTCGACAAACTATTAAGAATTTGTATCGCAACCACCGGAAGGTAGGCATTGATGAATTTAAGTTTCCACAGATTACAGATCAGCAACAATGCGGTTTAATTTAATTGTGTATCCCAATTAATAACAGAGATAATGTAAACCTAAAAACACAATGAAAGATATTCCATATTTGGGAGAAGAAAAATGTCTGCCTTAGTTTTGTCACCGATTAATAATCTCATAATTATAACGTCTAGAAAAGCGTACCTAATCACTTTTTACATTTTACATACCATTTCTAATTTTCGAATTTTCGAATGTGAACAATAACAAATATGAGTAACTATTTTTTAGTTTTATTTCAGACTTATATGGTTTACTGCTTCAGGCAATATTTACAATACAGAACCACGAACTGTTTTTGTTCCCTTGTATCGCTGTACGTTGAACTATTGTTGTCAGAAAAGTGTTTAATTAAAACGACATTATGAGAATATTGTACTTTACGCATGCATGCGTACCCGATGTAACGTAACTTGATTTTAGAACTTATAACCTCTTTTTCATTGACTTAAGCCTCAGACACTTAAAGGTTATTATGATACTATACAGGGTGGCCAAATGAAAACGAAACAGAGCCATTTTCAGGAACTGCGTAACGGTAAAAATGTCAGTCATTCGAGTTAAGTACGCCAATTGGTTTTTGGCGATTTGTTACCACTTTCGTAAAAAAACACAATTGTAAAAAACAGAAATAAATGCTATTCACACACAATGAACGTAAAATTAGTGGATTCCAAATTATTCTCTAGTATTACTTGGAAGCGTTGGTTGGTAGTTTATTTAATTGTGTTTTTGAAATTTAAACACTATGGTTTATTCCATTGCGGAAAGGGTAATCATTTCGCTTTACTTTATGAACAATAAATGTGCGAAGAGAACAGAGCTCAGCTATTTAATGAACAACATCAAGATCGACATGTCTAGAGTTAGTAAAAAAATTTCAAGACAGGGAACGCAGCCAATAAAAAACGAGAAATTGAAAAACCTATAGTTAAAGAAGCTAGTAAAATTGAAGTTTTGGGACAAGTTCATCTTGATCCTACATTAAGTACGAGGCAGCCGGCTCTGTGTCTGGGATCAATCGAACTAGCATACAAACCATTTTGAAGAAGAATAAATTCCATCCATACAAAATACATTTAGTCCAGGAACTTCATTAGGATGATTATGACCGGCGTTTGCAATTTTGCGAAATAATGAGTGAGCGAGCAGGGAACCATCCCCAGTTCCTTTTTAACATCTGTTTTTCTGATGAATGGAGTTTTTTCTTGAACGGAACGGTAAATCGTCACAATTGCCGCTATTGGTCCGATTCAAACCCAAGAGTTTTTCACGAGGTGCATA
>NW_019416519.1:493603-511378 GCF_000390285.2 Anoplophora glabripennis
ACGTCGATGGTCCTGTGAGCCATCGGATAGTCTTGTGTACTATCTCAGGTAATCTTGTGCATTACCCAACGTCGATGGCCCTGTGAGCCATTAGATAGTCCTGTGTACTATCTCAGGTAATTTTCTCCGTTGTCCAACGTAGATGGTCTTGTGAGCCACTAGGTAATCCTGTGTACTACTTCAGGCTGAGTCGACTTCCCAATGGCTTGAGTTTGCTCCATTTCATCCGATAGGCCGCGGGGACGCGACCACGTCAGGATGGCCGAATGTTAGAATCACATTAAAAATTGTTTACTTCTCACTTGACATGTTAATATAGACTGATTTGTAACCAAAGGTTCCTAATGAATGGCAGGGCAAAGGGGGCCACAAGTTGGGTGAGAAGTGTTGATTGAGGACTGAATAAGGGTTTTAAGGGACAGATAGGTTTTGAGCTGCGTAGTGCGCGGTTGAATGTTATATTTTGTTCCGAGTTGTATTAATATTGTCGGTGATTAAAAACCGTATTGTATTTAATTGACTTGGTTTTATTTGTTTCAATCATTGACTCTAACAAATCAGAAGTGGGATTCTTATCCAGTTCCGCAGTGAATTAGTGTTGTAAAGTTTTTGCGAAAGTTAATTTTCGTTGTCAAAATGCCGAAGAGCAAAACAAAAAGGAAACGTGTCGATACAAGCAGCAGTTGTTCTACGTGTAGCAGTAATAGTGATGTCAGTTCTACTTCTAGTTCTGATTCGGGAGACAAAAATGTGAACCGAACCAATAGAAAATTACGGAGAAAGTTGCGAAAATTGAAAGAAAAACTAAGTGTTAAGTCCGGACGTTTTTTGGGTAAAATTGACAGTATTCCTGTGTTTAGTGGAGGTTTTGATGAAAAATTAGATGTACAACAGTGCTTACGTCATATTGATGCAACAGGGGACATGTTTGATTGGGACGATAAAGCCCGAATCTTTTGCATGACAAACAAGGTCAAAGGCAATTCAAAGACGTGGTATTTAAACCAGGAAGACACTATAATTTCATGGATAAAATGGAAAAGAATACTCGTCGAGTCGTTTCCTGTGCAACAATGTGTTTTTGGAAAATTAAAAGAGCTCGTAAATGTGGAGAGAGAACCGAAACAGAATTTGATGGACTTCTATTATCAAAAATTATCTTTAGGCCAATATTGCAAACTAGAAGATCGCCTCATTGTGGACGTCATAGCAAATACAATAAATGTTCCGTTTCTTCAATCAGGTATTAGAGCAGCCTCTTGCGTAAGTATCAAAAAGCTATTATCTTTTCTCATAACTAACGCTGAACATACCAGGCCGCCAAAGCAAAGTCATTATCAGTCGAACCCTAACGTCACAAAACAATCCACTTCAAATGCAACACAAACAAATAACTGCTATTTATGCGGACGAGAAGGCCATAAAAGGGCGGAGTGTGATAAAAATTCGTCTACCATAACATGTTCCTTTTGTAAACTAAAGGGACATAAGGACGTTGATTGTTTTAAAAAGAAACGATATGAATAAGGTCGGCGTAAAGTAAATACATTACTGTGTGAGGTCAGTGATCATAATAAAATGAGTGAAAAGTTTTATAAACAAGCAAAAATAAATGGATTCATTATTTCTGCCTATAATGACTTTGGTAGTAATTATTGTAATAAATTTAAAGTGGACATTTTCAACAAATTAGAGATGGCTGCATGTATTAGCGATATNCAATGCCATTTAAATATTTTGGGGTGATGCTTACCCTTGCTTGGGGGTGAAAGTGGCGGAGTCAAAAATACCAGCAAAGAATGTCCCCCTTTAATCTAAAATCGACGGGTCTGAGCGTTTTTCTACAATCTTGACGCAGTTCCTGAAAATGGCTCTGTTTCGTTTTCATTTGGCCACCCTGTATAACAATAATACATCTTCAAAGTATTCGTGGCATTTTTTAAAAGAGGGCAAAAATAACACTAATCCTTAGACGATGAGGTATCACAAATTTTTCAAAAGTTTTGCTTAGCATTTATATGTGGCAAAATACCTAAAAAGACCTGACAACCTATAAAACTATGACGCTTATAGCTTATTAGAATCAAAGAAAATATTAATTTTTATTTTTGTAACACGTAGGATACGGGAATATAAATAATATAAAAGAAAATGAATTAATTAACTAAGTACAAATTCTTGAGAATTTAAAAAACTGCCACATGAAAATATTTTCCTTCTATTGATATCACGCCGGTGCTCATTTCTGAATAAAATAATTTCAGGTCAACACCGGTACGCTGCGCACCATCTATCGACAGTTATTAAAACTACAACTCCCGTTCTAGTTGCCGAACAAACCCACTCTACCCAGAGGCGTATCATACGGTTGGAAAGTTTATCACATATTTTATGAATACAGGATGATATAAAAATTCTAAAGGTAAGTAAAAAGGCTTACCTTGTAACCCTGCGCAGTTTGCGTAGAAATATAATAAAAAATATTGTTAAATTCACTGAGAATATTTCAGGCCTCATTTTATTTTTATATATACATGCCACCACATTAAAATTCTGCGTTTTATCCTACATTTACAGCGTAACAGAAGAAATTAACAACGATGAGAAATAAAAATACTGCACATTAATTTACTGCTTCAACTAAGTAAACTAAAAGCTTGGTTTCCCAATTTTCGATATTTTCTCTTCCCATTTTGATGTGGTTTCTAATATTATACCGCAATTAAATAATAATTATATCACTTAAAAGGATATCAAGGATTTATTAAGTATAAAAAAATATATAATTAGATATTTTGTGTTCTAAAAACATTAATTACTTTACATCTATAAACGATTCCTTCTATAAAGATTTGCAATGACTATACGAAATGTGAAAATATTAACATAACTTGACAGTTTACATTTTATAGATGCATTTATTACCGATTCTAGTCTTCTGAGAAACACGTTCTAATAAAAACAAAAAATCATTTTCTTTGGTATAATGGTTCGAAACTGCTCAATGAATATAATTTGAATGTATGGTTATAACGTACGGGGAATTAAGAAAAATAAAGTAAAAAAGCTTGAAGCATTTTCTGTATACGTCTGCAGAAACCAAGCCTTTACAAGAAGCTCCATTCAGCAGGCGAAGAAAGCAATCGCACTTACCTGGAAATGAAGGATAATTGTCCAAATAAGTCCCAGGGTCAATTTGGGGTTGCCATCGACGATGTCCTCGGAACGGATATTGACTAACTTCACGTTCTTGCAGTGTAGAAAGTGCAGCGCCGTGTCGACATTATGTAACATGTGGAATCGCATCTGTCCTCTCTCTCGTGGCTGAAAAAAAATA
This sequence comes from Anoplophora glabripennis, assembly GCF_000390285.2. Taxonomy (NCBI): domain Eukaryota; kingdom Metazoa; phylum Arthropoda; class Insecta; order Coleoptera; family Cerambycidae; genus Anoplophora; species Anoplophora glabripennis. The sequence goes on from NW_019416519.1 coordinate 496,941, forward strand.
TACGCTCAATACGAACTTAAAAAACGTTATATGTCTGTAATACGTAAGTAATTAATTATAAAAATGATGCCAGCGGTTTCTCCCTTAATATTTTATAAATGAGTGCAAGGAAATTCGCCAAATTGTGCTTCGAGATATAAAAATGAATTTTTCATTTAATGCTTTCATATGTATAGGGTGGATAAATTTCAAAATTTTTAGAGAAATTCTCGTTTTTTTTTTCAGATGACAAAAAAACATTTTCTAACGGGTTCGAGAATTGTTGGTTGGCGAAAAACACTCGATGTTTAAAAATTTTTTCTATTCTAAAATAATTTATTTTTCTACAGAAACGATATTTTTCTATAGCTTCCTGTTTTCCAGTTACAATCACAACATAGGTATATTTTTAAATAGGTGAGATTTATAGGGAAAACATCTTTTTTAAGTGTAAATTGTAAAAATTATGCATATTTTTTTGTAATGCAACTGTTTCTTGATGCAGTTGTAAATGTACCATGGAAGTATATATCTGATGTGTCGAAGGAAAAATAGATGGCACATTGAATTTATCATGTTGATTTGTGGTGTCCATACTTTAAAAAAATTTTCGGTTATCATAAATGGATTAAATTTTAATTAGGAAACTTCACCAAGTTCAAAACACGTGTACCAGTTAAATGTATTTTCATGATGCAAGGTGTTGTATTGTTACTAAATTCTCTTGGGTTAATATACATAATTAGTAGAAAAAATTTGTCAAGTTAGATTACAAATATGTCAACCAGTGGTAGAAATATGCGGGATTAAGTCGTATAGAGCGCACAGTTTTAGAGTTATGATATTTTTAAAATGTCTTAGTTTTCACAAATAAATATTATTCGACATCATAAAAAACGGACAAAATAAAAAAACTCTTCGTAAAAGAATTAAGAAATTAAAATGCAATTTCTCGAAAATGGAGCTAGTGACAACTACTTTCTGGTCTACCTTTTTTTTAGAAATACGAGAAACTTAAAAAAAATGTCGGAATTGGTCCACTCTGTACATCTACACGATGACTGATAAATATATTCCGAATATTAAATTGAAATATTTGCCTGAATGCATTATGTAATAAAGTAAAGGTAACCTCAAACTATGTGATAATAAAAAGGAAGTTTTAAACGTTGCCACTTTTTTAGTGCAAAAACTTATCAAGTAAACGATAAATTAATTGCTCTCAAGACTGAATTCGATGCAAAATAAAATGCAAGACAAAATATGTATTAATATTTCGAAAATGTATAAACATGATATCTAATACATTCATTCTGTAAGATTATAACATTTTAATAGTTCAGTTATTTTCGAATCAAATATTTGGTCAAAAATAAATTAATAAAATTTACAAGTATTAACTTGAGTTAAAACTATGATTCGCTATCAGCACTGAATTCAAACAAAAAAAGGAATTTTCTTAAAACGATTTCTAAGGATCCTACTTCAAAGTTTGGATGAGAAAAATAGTTTCAGCAGATTTTTGGTTTTATACAGGGTCTCCCTGAAAAGGATGGACAACGCTTGACCACGGGCTCCTTGGATGAAAACAAGACTATTTAGCCTAACTTACCTATATACAAAAGTGCACGCCTACTGAGATATAGCCTTCTAAATATATAATAGATAACCTATTTTTTTTTTCAAATAATTTAAAAACTGTTTTTCTTAGAAACTTCAAATTTGGTACACATATTTTTTTTTATATAAGGGCAATGTAAATATAGAATTTGGTGAGAATACATATACAGGATGTTCTCTTTCTAGTGCCTGTGTGCCACTGGCTATCCCGTAACTTTTTTGTATGTACGCCAATGACGACAGAATTTATATTTTTAAAAATAAGCACTATTTTAGAAGATCTTTTGCCTCTTACAAAATTTTGATATCGTTTATGGATTTCGAGTAAAATTAGCATTTTTTACACATTAAATAATATAAAATCAGTTTAAGATAAATAGAACATTCTAGTAAGAGGTGCCATATAACAGAGAAACACATTCATAACAATAATTAAAAGGTTCTGTGTGCTGTGATTTAATTTTAGCTTACTTTGTTTTTTATTGCAATTTATACTTTTGCTGAATAAACTGATATGTTAGTAGTTTTGGGTTATTGTGAAGGAAATTGTTGTGCTACTGTTCGAACATATGCTGAAAGATTTCCTAATCGAAGAACTCCAAATCACAAAACATTTGCTAATGCGGGGAGACGCCTTCGGGAAACACGACGTTTTTTACCTGTAACATTAAATCGTGGATAATGTACGGCCGAATTATTCAGCTGGAGGAACAAATTTTGGAAAGGGTCGAAGAAATTCTTCGAGTAAATAAAAGGCGTTTAGCGGCAGAGGTTGGCTTTCAAAAAGTCCCTTTAATAGAATATTAAAAGACCAGTTATTACAGGTTACAGGTATTACAGGGTACAGGTAGGTATTACAGGTTATTAAAGGTCTAACAGGTGGATGGGTAGAGGAAATAATGCCCCTTTAAAATGGCCACCTCGATCCCCGGACCTAAACCCATGTAATTATTTCATTTGGGAAGCGTTGAGGACCACAATTTAAAATAACTTTTCAGTAAATACAGAAAACGAATATGGGAAGAATACAATATGAAATTAATGTTATGAGAGGTAATGGTAAGGTAAATTATTGGATAATTTCTAATTTTCGAAGAACTAATGTTTGCGTTCAAGAACAAGAAAGTAACTTTGAGCATTTAATGTAATATTATTTTTTTAAATGTGATTACAAATATCAGTTTATTTATAATGTTAATGTTGACTTTCTTACGTTATTAGTTGATACTGTTTATTTAAAATATTAGTATTTTACTCGAAATCCATAAACGATATCGAAATTTTGTAAGAGCAAAAAAATCTTCTAAAATAGTGCTTATTTTTAAAAATATAAATTCTGTCGTAGAAATAGAACATCCTGTATATGTATTCTCTCCAAATTCTATATTTATCTTGCCCTTATATAAAAAAATAAGTGTACCAAATTTGAAGTTTCTAAGAAAAACAGTTTTTAAATTATTTGAAAAAAAAAAATAGGTTATCTATTATATATTTAGAAGGCTATATCTCAGTAGGCGTGCACTTTTGTATATAGGTAAATTAGGCTAAATAGTCTTATTTTCATCCAAGGAACCTGTGGTCAAGCGTTGTCCATCCTTTTCAGGGACACCCTGTATATACAACATGAATGTTAATATTAAAGTAAATAAAAGTATTTTTAAATATTTTATATACTTATTTAATGTAGAGTTATGGCCTTTTTATTTTAAAGCAAATATGTATATATTAATTTTACATACAGAAACATTTACTAAAACCAAACATGTTACATTGATTAAATAAATATAGATATGGCAACAAGGAAAACATTTGAATATTACGGAACGGAATATTTGTTATCTTAATCAAATACCTAAAATATACACTTTGAGAAGTTATTTCAATTTACACTTCCTTCAAATGCATCTATGTATTTATAAATATCCTGAAAGCATTTCTTTCACCTGATAAAGTGTCAATTGAAACATTTTCGAGTTGTCTAAGAACTCCTGTTATGCAAGGAATGCACGTGTTCACATTCTTGTACATGCAAAAAAAAATTTGATGTATTCTATATACGATAGTATTTTTAGTGAAATCACAATTATCTGTTTGGCTGAAAAATGTCTGGTTAGGTATAAAATTCATAAAATTAATCCTATTCACTGACTCTTTTGATAAGAGGTTATTTATTTAACATTTGTATGCTACAAATAATTACAGAAAATATTATATACTGTTTTACGGATGTAGTATCAATAATACTCCGTATTGAATTCAGATTCCCATAAATATTGTCTCAAATTATTTATTCGTGACATAGTTTTAGTTTTTTTCTTTTTATTTATGAAACTATTATTTTATACAGTTTTTTTTCTATGGGCACGTCAATTTTACATTTTCTCAGACTTTTCAAATTTCGTACAGCTTTTTGTTATCTTTAACTTGTATTTGAAGGTAATAAAATGTTTATTTTTTCTGTGATGGATACATTTTAATTCCAACAAATGTATGCCTTCCGTATTTAAGTTGGTAGTACTGCAAACTTTCGCAGTTCACGCTGGTTATAGATGAGGTTATGTGCAAAGCAAAGCTGCCAAGCCAACCGGATATCACTAAATATTTTCATAAGGGCATAATTCAAAAAGTTCGGTTATTTTCTGAACAGACCTCGTAACTGCAATTCTTCCATTTGGCGGACGTAATGTTTACTATTCTCACGGCATTACAATATTTAATGCTCATGTTATGTTTGGTATCATTCAGAACACGACAGAAACTGAATTTGAAACTTAATCTAACTTTTGCATCGCTTGTTCGAATAGTGTAAATCTAATTAATAAAAATCCATTCATAAAATCTCATTGAAGGCAGTTTCAGAACAAGTCCTTGGTAAGACCCACTTTCTCAGAATATTAATGTGCAAATTAAAAGTTATTTTTGCCATGATCTATGATTAACATAGTAATCTAACTTGCTATGCACAATAAATCATAAATTAGAATTCTGCAAACGATCAATACAATTGATTATAGAGTTCTCGGAACAATACCAATCATTCAAGAGTATCTATTATTATTCAAATTGACCACGGAGGTAGATATCTGAAAACTGATTAGTATGGAGTACGATTTCACTTTACTATTTGAAGTTCCAACGTTCCATTAGGTGTTCTGGTTGATGTGACTAAGGTTGAATGGCTTAACATTACAATTTGAAATGCCTATGCAGCATATTGCCAGGACCGACTCAGGAATTTGCAATTCGATTAATTTTTATTATTTTGATGTAGTCACTAAAAACCGTACTTCTTTTGTTTGTTTTATCACATGGGTTCAAATCTATTTTGATTTTGTATCGAAACATTAGGCAAAAAATTTATTTCAAATTGTTGTTAAATGTTAGGCGAATCTGAAAATAAAAATTGTAAAAAATCCATTGGCGTTCTACATTTCATGAAGAAAACGTCGACCGACTAACGTCTAACTACGCCACTGGCAGCAGATAAAAATTGACCTTATAGGTGCCAAAAATGCAGCTCAACGTACAATAACTGCCATATTTTAAGAACCTAACATTGACTATTCCAAATTTATTTAAGATAATATATTTTTTTAAATTTTCAACACCTTGTATCTCGGAATCTAAACGTTTCAGGTCACGTGTTTATAGGAATTTTTTTCTTTAAATACCATAAAAAGTTGTGTCTTGAAGATACGAGCCGTACTTAGGAAACACCCTGCATAACCCTAATCAAAATTTAGAAAACATAAATAGGAAAAAGGCAGCAAATTCGCCACGTGTTCTTGAAATTACTTTGTCACATTTTCCATAAATAACAAACAAATTAAAATAATCCTCATTAGTATAATTTAAACAATCCGCAGGCATTTTTTTTTTAATTTTCAGCAAAAACTATTCAGACAACAATAATTTGACAACTAACCTGACAAATGTCAAGTTATTTCAATTATTTTTAGTGTTTCTGGTCATGGCCAATTTGATAAAAGGTCTGATACGAGAAAAACTGTCCAAAAAATAGAAAATTGCAAATATTTCTAAAAGTAGTAACGGCAACCCTAACAATGCTTATATGGCTTGAAAATAAATTTCAATCTGCATACGACAGAGTAAAAAAATACAGGGTGTTCCATTTAAGTTAACAAAGGTATAGCTGCTTGAAGTTATCAAAATGTAACGGCAAAAATTAAACACACAAATGAAATTTGATTTGTTGGTATACCATAATTTAGTGTTACTTATGCCCTTTGCAGGTACCAAAAATACAGTTGATATCAAGCTCCTGAAAAGAGTTACTAGTATGTCCGCGGACACTTGCATCTGACAAATTTTTTCTTTAAATATTAATATCTCCAATTCTATAACTCCTAGGTATAGGGTATATTTAATAAAGTTACCCTCAAATTTCACGTAGAATCCGAAAATACAATAGTATATAGGGTGTCCCATTTAAAATAACGAAGTTGGTCTAGACTTCCGTTGTAACCGGAAGTGCTAGAGAGTTCTGGATATATTAGCTGTGTTTGCCTCAGAGACATTGCCATGTTGTCAAATTTTAACATTTTTCGGAGTAGTACTATCCTAGATATCGATCGACGCAGTTCCCGGTGGGACACCCTGTATACACAGGATGCGATTCTGTATAATACGTGTACTCTGTTAAAATAAAATTAACGAATACATTTTATTAATTTCTATCTTTACAAGGCGTAGATTTCCGACCAAACAATATACGAATAGTAAATAGACAGTTACGTGTGTAGTTTGAAATTAATAATAAGACATTTTAATAGTTCTAATATGTTTTTTTCTGCATACTCACATTATTAAATTAACTTGGTTAAGTAAGCATAATTTTTGCACTACATGCAAAAACTGTAAAATAAGGCAATAAGTATACGCTACTATTACAGTTTAAGTTAGTTATTATTTATTAAAGCACGCAACTGATTCTAAATGTGAGACTAGCAATTATACTTTAACAAATAGGAATATATAATAGACTAACTTCATATTTCAGTGATATAATGAGGGTATAATTGTAAAATGTTTACCTGTCGCTACCTAATATCAGTGACTATAACAAGAATTATAGTCACTGATAATATGCATCATTAGACTAAACGGGAATATGCTGCCAATGAATATTTAATATGTTTTAAATGAACTGGAAGGTGAAGTGAAGAACTTAATATCAAGGGAACGAATCCGAAAATATGTATAATGATGATCATTAATAAAATAATCACAAAGCTTGTCATTGAGTAGTAGATCAGCGTTAGTTTTAAAAATTCTCCAATTAACTAAATGTTTCTAGTTTGAGTTCATATTGTTGCTTTTACTTTCTAGTTTGTATTCTGTGGGTCAGTAGAAAGCGGTAAATATACATTTGTAATAAGGACAAATAATACTTACAAGTTGTTCGCCAGTTAGAACTTCCAAGAGAGAGATCAAGTTGTGTCCATCTCGTAAATCTTCGAATAAATCTCGAATTTGACGTCTAGCCTGCAAATAGAAAGTGAAAAAATTAATACACCATAAAAGACTAAAAAAAAAACTGATAATACACAAATAATTTAAATGAATTTAATAAAAGCACCCTGTCATTTAAACACCCAGTACAGGGAATGCGATAAAAAAATACGAGAACAAAATGTGCGTAATTTATATGCTACTTAACGAAATATTTGCACTAGTGACTAGATAACTGGAAAAAATAAATAAAAATACAGTATAAAATGTAAATTTAATTTTTAAAAGCCTCATTAATATTTTAATTCCGAAATCTAGTCACTATCATATTTCTAAAAAAAAATAACACATATTAAACTATAATAATGATTACAGTGAAAAATTGGTGATGATAAAAAAATCATGCTCTACACACTAAAACGGCACACACTAATGCTCGTAGACTTACTGAAGGTGGACAGCACGGGACATTGTTGACTGTTACGCAAACATGAAGACACGTGTATGTCTGAAATGTTTCATGGCATCAGTTAAGATATTTCCACTCATACTATTTTGTTTGCACAATGGTGATATTTGAGGGAGATGCCTAGGTACTAATATAATTTTGAAATAATAAAAGTGAAGTTTAATAAATATAAAGAAGTTTTCCATGAATGTATTAAAATAATTTAGGTCCTATTATATTCTTATCAGTGTCGAGCAGTAATCAATTAAATTTTCAATCAATTCATTAATTGATTAAAATATAATAAAAGTAGCTGCGATTAATTTATTTGTAGTTAAAATTAATTGCAATTGAACTATTAACTGCACGTTGTACTAATAAATTATCCTGCTTCAATACAGACAGACACTTTAATTTTATGTGAACAGATATTTGCATCGAAATGATTANATTACAATTAAATTTTTTAATTGCTCTAAAAAACAATTAAAACTAACAATTATTCAGCTTCGATACAGACAGACACTTTAATTTTATGTGAACGGATATTTGTATAGAAATATTTGTATAGAAAAGATTACTAAAATGTGGTTGTCAATATTAAACTTAAATTATTCACAAAACTTCATCAAATCTGCAATTAAGTTTAATTAAAATTGAGAAAAAGAAAAATAGCAGCCTTTTATTTATTACAAACACTACATATTTTATTCATAACTTACATTACACCTCCGTTTTGGCGCCACTAATTAAAAAGATTGACAATTGATTAACCGTTAATTGTGGAAACTCACGACTAATACTTAATTGTACCTACTTAATTGTTAGTCGCGAGGTTTCAGGATTGCAATTAATTAATATTTAATTGCAATAGGAGAGATTAATAATGAATTAATTGTAAATTTTTAATTGTCCATGAATTTAATTTTGTCCAACAGTGATTTTTAGCATTTTCAGAAAAAGATATACCGGGCGTTTCTATACAAATTCCCTGTCGGTTATCTCGAAAATCAAGAGATGTTCTGTAAAAACTGTAGGGCAGGGCCTATTAATAACTTCAAGTAGGTACTCTGAGTATAAACACTATTTTTCATATATGGGGACGTGATACAACTTGGTCTTGCGGATATTTGCCGCAGTAATTTTTTCAAACGCAAAATTACAAAAATTTCTACAAAATAATTTTGGATCCTAGGAGTTTTGAGGCATTTTTTACTGTACGTTAAGCTGGGTAAAATATTTTTATTGTCACCTGTTTGATCAAATACTAAATTAGATTTTTATTAATATCGAATAATTAAAGAACCTAAAACAACATAGAATTATTCGTTTCATAGTAGAAGGAAAAATAACACGCCAATTCCAAATATGATTTAGTAGGAGTTGTGCAAACAAAATAATAAATGAAAGTTATTACTAGAAAGGTACGGATCGTATTTTTTTCAAATTTCCATGGGTACCTCTTTATGGCGGAAAAAACGTGTAACATATTGCAAGCAACCTTCATGTAACAATGAGAAATTTGTAGAGAATGTCAAACAATGCCATAAAACTACAAAAAGCTTCCTTTGTGTACGTTATGTTTCTCCTTGAGTCATTTTATTTACTTATTTGAAAAAATAGTTATTTATAAATAATTATGTAACAGATTTTTTGGATTATTTAAATGATTTCTTTTGAATGTCTTGTGACATAAAAAGAAAAATAAATCCATATAATGATTATTTAAACCAGAATGATGAGGATTTTATTATTTCTTTAAGTGTGATTACAGAAATATGTATTTATTGTTTTTATAGTCATATTTGCAGTACGAAAAAACTTAAAACGTGTAAAAAATTTATAATTCTGAAAGTCTTCGGATGAAATACAGCAAGCGTTATGTCAAAAATATGAACGCCTAAGTGATTATACAAAGTATATGCATATGTATAACTTGTTACATTTGGGTTCAAAATATCTGCTCACATTTGGGTTCAAAATATCATGTATTATTCTTGTGTTAAATTCACACTTGATAAAGATATGTAAAGCTACGATAGAAAGATATTACCATTTTTACATTTTACTGAGGATTGCTTTTTCAAGTGGCCTTCCTAATCGAATTAATAAATAAGTATTGAGTAGATATAAAACGTTTAGAAAAAATTTAAATCTTAAATGATAGTGTCAAAAGTTTTGTTGTTAACAGTTTCAGTATATCAAGTATGTGTTTTTTGTATTAATTATATTGAAACATACATTTTTAGTGTTTTTATTATGAATAATTCTTTATTACGAGCTGTATACTAGGTATTGCTGGTATAATTTAATGCTAGTTTGTGCAGTTAAATATTTTTGCCTATCCAGATTTTTCGTATCGAAGAATTCATCATCTCATCTGACAGGATTTTTAGAAACATATTTGAATTGGCTTAACAACATTTAACATAAAGAAAAAATATCTGCTTTAGGACCAAATTATCAAAGAAAGTTTATCTTACAGTTAAATAACTATAAGTTTAGAACGTGATTTATTTCAATTAAAACGTACGAACGGCAACACATTTTAATATTCTAGTTAGTTAACTGTAAGATAAACTCGCTTTTTTAATTTGCCCCTTAAGGAGGGCGTTTTTGGGCGTAATTTTTAGTGAATTTATAGCAGTCTTTTGACGAAAGTTTTAGAAAATCTAAGCAAGTCAGAACTCTTCACTGTACCAGTTATACAATTTTTCTCCAGTAATATTTCACTGCGAAAAGTTAAGGGGATCCTTGTACATCAACATTTTTATAGTTTAGATGGATGGAAGTGCGATTTCTTATCTATAAAATGCCAGCCTTTAATAACCAATTTCTCTTTCTCAATATGACAGGTATACTCGTATTTCTCTATACAGGGTCGGAAAGTACCGATGGTCCATCTGCCGTTACGTGAGAGCGATAAAGTAAGTCATAGAAATCCGTGCGATAAAGAAAGATGGCTATAATGAAGGAGTCTAATAATCACCGCTCATTTCGCCCTTCCACAAATAAGAAGTGGATCTTATTTGTGGAAGGGCGAAACGGGCGGTGACTATGAGACGCCTTCATTATAGCCATCCTTCTCTATCACATGGATTTCTATGTCTTATTTTATCGCTCTCACGTAACGGCAGATGGACCATCGGTACTTTCCGAACCTGTATAGATACGATCCAAATATTCGCGGAAAATTCGCATTGAAAATTATGTAACCAAACCTGTATAAAATCATGTTCGCAACCTTAAAGTCACCTGGGACCACCTCCATTATTTCACACAATAAAAACAGTAAGGAGCATTATCTGAAAGCAGTTTCTTCCAAAGGAATTTTATCTTATCCCAAAGAGGGCTACTGTTAACCAAACATTCTGACGATAAATTATCGCTGAAGCACTTGTACGGATAAATTACGCAGAACACGGTATGTTAAATATCTTCACAGAAGAAACTTGTATATAACAGCAGTCCATGCAGAATAAGTCAACCCGACTTATTTACACTGATGATCCAAGTAAGGTAGGTTGGCTTTAAATAATGCCTATATTTTTTTCACATTCTTCACAAAAAATATTTCTTGAATTAAGATTAATGTGTCTCACGGTGATGAGACATTAGACATATTTCAGAGACTACTTCGATTATAATTTTGAAAATTTGGGCAATAACGTTTTCAGGCATGCTCTTCTCAACTAAAATAATGGCGTCCGCTTAAGGCTTCCGGTTAAACATGAAGTTGACGTCATCTTCATTATTTTAAATGGAACACCCTGTATATTATTGCAATTTTGGATTCTACGTCAATTTTTATGTGAACTTTCATAAAGGTTCTCTATTCTTAAAGTTAACCGTTTTTAATATATTTCATTTAAAAAAATAATAGATAAAAATACACTGCCTAATTAAAAAAGATGTGTATTTTAAATAATAAAGTTAGAGCTATAACATTTATATAGGACATAACTAAAACTTTACCATAATTTCAAAATGACTTAATTTCACACAGAGTGGTAGAAATTTAGTCAACTTTGAACCATCTTTATATATATTTTTTTTATGAAACACCCTGTATATTTTTGCGCAACCTGATGAATAATTTTGTTTTCTTTCGGATGTTATAATGGTTCCCTATATCTATCTCTTCTGGTGTTTAAGGATTTGCTGTTTCTCATACAGTCAACAGATATCGCATAATTTCTTGCGAGGATGGCTGTGAAATTTTTAGTAGAACTTCAAAACAAGCACCTAATCTGTCGCCAGTTTATCACCAGATATAAAAATCTGGTGGGGACAGATCTGGAGATCTTGGTGACCAATCCCAAGGTCTTAGACGTCTAATCCACCTGTGTTCAAACATTTCATTTAATTGGCAGAATACTTCGTTTCTACAAAGAGGTGGGACACCGTCTAGCTGATACCAGCAGCTTCTTACAATTAGTTGATCTAGGGGCAGATCCTCTAAAAAATTTGTTACAATGGTTCTCAAAATATGGGGATATCTTTNTATCATGTTCGGGTTCATCTAACCAAACCCTTACTTGTAACGCATTTCCTTCTTTGCACCACTGGAAAATATCCTCCATTTTCGTAAAGTAATTAATAAATAATAAATGGGCGTTCACTTCTTAATTGGACAGAATTAACATTAATAACTTTAGCAACTTTATAAACCACACTGACTGAATTTTAGCAAGCGGAAATACTATTTACCACAAAAGGTAGATAAGTATAATAATCAAGAATGTATTATAAACATAATTGCAAAATTATGTCACTACTATTTTAACAGCTGCCATTACTGATTAGATTAATGTCATTCTGATACAGTGTTGCCAGCGGACGTAAAATAAAAGTACTAGATCGGGAAGTGAAAAAGTGCTAATTGTTTGAAAAAAGTCTAGAAAATTTATAATATCGAATCAGATACAATAAGTCTAATAAATAATTACTTTTACTTCCTTCATCACGTTCTTAATTACATGCTAGGTAGGTATGACGAAAATGCAACCAGCAATACATTTTTTATTTTTTACAGATGTGTTACCCACGTCTTGTAAAATTTTATGAAAAAAAATCCTATTATATAAACTATATTTGAATAAACTATGTATCCTTATATGTTAACATAAAAAATATATATTTTTTAGAGATAATGTGGAGTAGGTAGGTACGTGCGCTCTTAGGTCTCCCCATCTAGAGTACACCCCTAAGATTTCAGATTTTTATATTCATTTTTGACGGAGATATGCCAGGTACCCAAGAGCCAAGGATTTTATACAATGTATAAAATCAATGTATAAAATCCTTGCCCAAGAGCTCAAATCAAGAGCTGTAGTCCAACCATTGTCAATTGTGTGAATGTGCCAATCACAACACAAAACAGAACACCACAGAATCATAGAATATAGGAAAAGGCGTACCCCTCTATCCACCCCACGGCCCATAGTAGCCGTAGCAGTTGTATCCAAGATTTGTAAAGTAATTAGTTTACAAATCTTGAGTTGTACCAAGATTGATAGGTTATGGTTGTCTTGACGTCATACTCTTCGAAAAGGTGCAGAATTGTAAGGAGAAAGTACGACGGTCTAGTTTGTTTAAAAAGGTGCTGAAAACAGACCAAAGTGCTGGCGCTGGCAACACTGACTGCGAACACACAAAGCGTTCGTCGAAAAAACCGACTCGAGGTGGATCGTAACGCGCCGTGTGCGCGCGGTTCGTGCGCAACTCGAAAACCCCGTACTAATCTAGAGAACTTGCTGCAAACGCGCGGCGCGCGCTCGGAGCGGAGCGCAGATGTATACGCGCCTTAACGCATACAGTGAATTTTTGAGTATTATTTATTGTTAAAGAATGGAAAACGTTAACATTATTCAAATACTGACATTCTAAATTTATTATTTATTCATGGAGAGTGGCACAAGGTAATAAATATAACTTGCAGAGTATCTAATGAGAGATGCACTCATTGACTAATTAAGAACTAGTACTTATTTGTATTTAAGAAATAACGTTAAGATGACGGAATTAAAGAAATAGTTGACGGCTACAGTGTATATCCCTTTTTAAAGTAGCTACTCATACGCAAAAACACAAGAACCTTTATTTATTATACGCATTAGGTACGGCAGTAACACTGATCATCAAAGAACAGTTAAAGAAATGGTTTCATGAGAACTGCATAAAAGAAAACCTTTCATTGTGATTCTATCGCATTCCAGAGCAACAATAAAAGCAGAAAACTCCTTACGCGGACCACCTGTCACTTAGTATGTACAGGTGGGTGAGACATAATAAGAGGATATATGTTCTTTATGTCACGGTTTTGTTGGCCATAATTGGAAGGAAGTACTGCACGATACAATCAATAAACGATCGACCAACTGAAGAAGTATGTGCTACCAGAAGTGAAAGATATTGGTTATCGGTATAAGTAAGAAGTTTTATAGCCTTAATGGATTGAAGACTATATTTATTAAAGAAAAATAACGATAGATTTTGCAAGATATTATTTCAGTTTGTTTAAGGAAAACTATTTTAACTTAGAAACCATTTAACTAATGCTATTTATATACAGGGTGTTCCTAAATAAGTGTCGCAACGGAAAACTGTAAATTCCTCTTGGAAAGAGAAACATATTTTTCCTCTTCCATTTTTCTCTCCGGGCTTTCGTTTTCGAGATACACGGTGTCAAATTTTTTTTTCAGATTTTTGCCAATATCTTAGGAACCTTTTGAATTACAGGACTGAGCTTTTGTACATACATTACCACTATTAATAACTACTCGTAGCAAATGTTGTTAAATTTCGTTAAAATTGTTAATTATTACTACCTATCTTTTGAATCACAAAAGATTTTCGAAACGTTAGCAAAATGTTTGTTTTTCTTCATAAAAAGTTATTTTTGTATAATACAGGCGCA
>NW_019416519.1:512932-548354 GCF_000390285.2 Anoplophora glabripennis
ATAGTAAATAAGGAATTTAACCGAAGAAATCTTAAAAAAAAACAAGCTTTAATTTAAAGATACAGAAGCGTTCTTCCTATTAATTTATCACTTCAACATTAGGTATCTGCTTATAATAAAATTTCTACACAGACTTATAACTAGGTACAGCGTGATTCACTATATTTTGACCCCTCCTTTAACTTTTTTGTTTTAAGTTATAAAAAAATATGAAATACAAAAGTTGCACGATTTTTTATGAAATTTTCGAATATGAAGTTCAAACAAAATGGCCGCGGATGTTAACTTTGTTAATTTTTACACATTTGGATAGAACGTTCCCTGTCGAGCACAGTCATATATATATGGTTTGTTGGGCCCATCTCTAACAATAAGCGAGATAATATTGAAAAACGAAAAGAACGTTTTTTATTAAGAAAATAAAATATTTTGTAATTGTTTTTCGAGCATTTCTGCCTTTTTTCCAATTACGTAAGGATTTAGATTTATTTGCAATATATTTTGACATATCGAATATTGATATAGTCCAAAATGGGTATAAGTATTTTAACTAAATCGCACTAATTAGTCCGTGAGGGGCTTATTTACTCTTGGACAATGTTATATGGTAGGCCGTGACAGTGACAGGTAATATTATGTATGACAATATTGTTATTGTTTAACAGTTTGTATTATTATTTATTTAAAATGGGTTACACGGAAGTAGAAAATTTAAATATTATAGTAATTAAGATAGAGTAGTTAAGATATTCTCCATATTTTCTTAATAAAAAAAAACATCATTTCGTTTTTTAATATTATCTCGCCTATTATTAGAGATGGACCCAACAAACCCTATATGACTATGCTCGACAAGAAACGTTCTATCCAAATATTTAAAAATATACAGGGTGTTCCATTTAAATTAACAAAGTTACCATCCGCAGCCATTTTGTTTGACCTTCATTTGTTTTTCTACTAGCATTTTCGAAAACTTCTTAAAAAATCGTGCAACTTTTGTATTTCACATTTTTTTATAATTTACAACAAAAAAGTTAAAGGTCAAAAAGTAAAGTTAACTCAAAATATAGTGAATCACCCTATACAGGGTGGGCAAATAAGCGAGATAAGCGGCTGTATCTCAGAAACTAGTGATCGTAGAGAGCTACGGTAAAAAAATTTATAGGTAAAGTGGCCAAGCGAAAATGCTGGAAATTATTTTCAAGTTTCCAAAATGGCCGTCAGTGGGCGTTTCCACCATCTTGAATTACATAAAGTTACGTTTCTCGCGATTTTCCCCAATGAATGTAACAAAAAAGTATTTGCTGTCTTGCAGCTATAGCTGCATTTTGAAAACACTCGAAATAAATCGCAATCATGTCAACGGCTTCATTATTTGTGAGAGGCATTTTGATTAAAAAGTACTCAAATTATACGCAATCAACAATATTAGGCTGCGTGTGACAAAAGTTTGACGTTACTTGGCAATATTTTTGTTAGGCGATTGTCGTGTCCATGGCCTACTACTTGCCTTCTTATCGAAAGCAACCGATGCATTTTTAAATGGGGATATATGAATTTTCCTGGTTTAGTATTTTTTTTAATAATTTGAGTTAGGAAAAAGATATTAAGATGCGGTTTGCGCAGGCTTATTGGTTGGTCATTTGTCTATTTTCTAGTCTAAAAAAAGTCATATCATCGCATTTAAATTTTTTGAGAAAATCCAATATTTTGGTTATAATATCGAATAACGCCCTCTATCGGCGGCCGTGTAGGTCGCAACTGTCATGATTACGAGAAACCTAAAAGCCCAAGAAATGCTCTTTTCAATGATACCAAATTTATCCAAATCCATTAAGCCGTTTCGAAGTTACAGGCATTTATTTAAAACAACATTCAAATACCCCCCACCACTTTATTTCGAAAGATAGAGAAAAATTGTTTTTACAAAAAATGTTCGACATTAAGTTAACATTAAAACACAAATACTTTTTTGTTACATTCATTGGGGAAAATCGCGAGAAACGTAACTTTATGTAATTCAAGATGGTGGAAACGCCCACTGGCGGCCATCTTGGAAACTTGAAAATAATTTCCAGCATTTTCCCTTGCCCACTTTACCTATAAAAATTTTTACCGTAGCTCTCTACGATCATTAGTTTCTGAGATACAGCCGCTTACCTCGCTTATTTGCCCACTCTGTACATTAAAAAAATAAGAATCATCAAAGTAAACTAAAGCCTTAAACACTTAAAATAAATAAATCATGAGCTGGTAGAGAAACCACTTCAACCGCTCAGTTATTTATCGAGAAACGAATTGAACGCATGAACGAAACGAACTCCAGTCAAGAACTTAAGACGCGCGTGATTTTTAAATTTCTCGATTTCTCGATTTCTCGACACTTTTTCCTCGTCTCGAGTAAGGCCAGATTTCCCGGGAATTCTCGCTTCGAGAAGTCTCGCCCAGAAACCCTAATACTGCACTAAAATATGCTTACATGTAGAGTGTAGGTAGAAATATCCATCAGCGGTAACTATTTTGAAAAATGCAATAGACAATTTTAGTGCTTGACATCTTGGAAATAGAAAAACAGTTAAATGGAGAAAGTTTTAGATAATTTTTTCAATTTTTTAAATTTAATAGCCTCGCAGGTCGGTTCTAGCCGTTTCGGATTTCGAGATGTTTTGAAAAAAAGGCCTGTAAATTTTTGAAATTACTATAAATATGTATTATTACAGCAACCACTTGCAAATAATTTGAGTGGACTAAAATTTTCATTTGTTATTTCGCACATTACTGAATTTTGATATAGGTAGTTTTGAAAAGCTTAAAAAATGTTTTTTCCTTGAGATAAGTTAAGGTCTCCGCAAAAAAAGTAATGATAGCTTTTCGTAGTCCACAGTCCGAACCTTTGCAAAATACTTATAATAATGTTAAAGTTCTTGTTCCCAAAATATATCGAAACTTAATAGCTAGTCCTGATCTGCAAGCGCCAGTAAGTAAAAAAAAATACCAAAATTAAATTACCCATTTATCCATTTTCTTCTATTTCTTATAAATAGTTTCCGAGGTCTCAATAGATATTATCAAAATGATCCACCATGTATAAAATTCATACTTCGTATAAGCAATATAACACTTTAACTTTTTACTAATGCACCCACATAACCATGTGATACAAACTTATTTTTTATTACTAAAATAATACGTACCTAGCAGATGGTCTAACAAAAAATTTGCACTTAAATTATTTTAAGTATTAGAAGATCGAAAGAAATCAATTTTGGTTGTGAAAGAAACATATTGTTTTCTTGTTTGCATCACAAACTCTTACTAACAGCAGAATTTTAAGTTCCTTTTCAGCCACCCGATAATTGAAATTTTTAAATGTGAAGTACTATTCAAAAGAGAATTAAAAGATTTTGTTGCAAATTAAGATGTTTGGTTATTACATGGCTTGAAGTCATACGTAGCTACTATCAAAATTAAACTGTTTCTACGTTTCTAATGAGAAATAATTCAAGCGGAAACTTGGGCCGCTAAAAATAAACACATTTTTTATATTCTTTTGGAAAACCCTTTTATAATCTTTTAATAAACAATTATTGTAAATTAAGCAACCTTTTGAACCTCTTATTAAAATTAATTTTGGCCTGATAACTTGACAATTAAATTTTTTCTTGGAAGCAATAAAGCTTAAATACCATTTGACATGTGTAGCCTCTGACGTTACTCGAAATATAAATTACGATGTTTATTATTATTTTTTTTTGGAAGTGCATGCAGCGGTATACGTTTAAACTGTTTTTGTCGATTATATAATAGCACCATTACTGCAGAAGTTATGGATTTTGGTTTTATCAGTGTAATTAAATATTACTTATCTTTATTACAGCTCCGACTGGTGTTAAATGCCATGGAATGCTAAGTAATTTTTTGTAAGCGACTCATATCGATTAAGGAGTGCTCGAAATTAGTTCTTGGAACAGTTAAAATCGAATGCTTCCAAGAGTTTTATTAAATCATTAATACGAGGGGTGAATCGATGCTAAAAGTTGTTAAACACTCGACTTTTTTCTGCAATAAACTTTCTCCATATTTATTTGGAAATGTCTGATTTACTTTAGATATCCAATCATAACGAAATATAGACAAAGGAATAATCTCTAACGAAGTTTTCTTCTCAAGAAAAGTTGTAAACTAAATTATCGTCAACTTTTTAAGAAAGCCCACAAATTTTCTGCGTAGGCAAATACTTTTTTGCTTGGGGTATATTTAGGCAATTCATTTCTGGTAGCACCAGAGTCTACCAAAATGGAACATATTTTACAGAATGCTGCACCTTTAGATATAAACTATTTAATTTTTATATCACTCCTGTAGTATCTTCTAGTTTTGAAAATGAAAAATAATTAGATGCCAGTGACACCCTTTGAGACTTTATTTAAGTCAATAAGTATCTCCAAATCAAGTCCACTCGAACAGATTATTCTTCTTTTATAGACCGGGAGATACTCCTAGAAGTTCAACGACGTCTTTCTCGTTTATGCCTTTTAGGGTACTGAAAGATACATTAGAGACAAGTAAGATTATGGAAAAAACCGATGTGCCCGTCGGGACACCTATGTGAAAATTTAATTTTCTTCTGCAAAAAAATAATGTGTACTTTTCCAAAGCCCTATTTTCTTTAGTCCTTAGTAGGACTTATGCCAATGTTTTTATGAGCCTTTCGAATGTAATAATACTTCTCTTCAACTTATGAACATGGCATAAGTGAGAAATACGTCGCTGTACACATTATTTTTTTGAAAAGGAAAATTGAATTTTTACAAAGGTGTCCCGCAGTCCATCTTTTAAATTTAGTTTATTGTACTTGTCTCTCGATTACCTTTCAGTACTCTCAGAGGCACAAACGAGAAAGACGTCGAACTTCAGTCTAATATCTCCCGGTCTATTAATGTCATCGAATATATAGTAGGATCATATTTGATGCAAAGTAATAAATCATTGCCTGTCAAGGGATCCAGTGCAGTACGGTTTTAAGGGGTTTAGAAATTGAATAATTTCCTTTATGCATCATGAAGGGATGAAGGCATCAGTTCACATCTGGCACCCCTGTTCCTACAAAAATTCTTTTATTCTCATAAACTATTTATTTGAATTGTAATTTATTATAAATCCAATTTGTTTTTTAAATTCCACATTGTCGGAAAGTGAGGACTGATGCCCAATCTCGGACGTAAACACCGAGAGTCATCTAGACACCTAAGTGTGCGGGACCCGAAGTGAAGGGGGAAGAAAAGATAAACATTCTGGCTAGAGCGGAATAAGGGCTGACTTGAGGCATTCCTTAGATATACACCAACTACGTAGCATGTAAAATACTTACTGTTCGAAGTTAATTTAATTATAACGTTTTACAACATTTCCGAGTTTTATTACATTATTTCTAACAACATATTTATTCAATTTCATTTTAAATTTGAAATGGTTCATCTTACGCGTCCTAAAAATGACACGATTTTCCTTTTATAAAAGACCGACAATTTTTTATTCTACTTTGCATCGAATACGATCCTACCATAGGTATTTTAGCAACTTAGCACAGAAATTTGCACATTTGCTTATTTTGAATGCACAAAACTGCGGCAACTCCGTGAATATGAAATGTTGGAACGCTCTACAAGATGAGTTATTCCTAAAACATAATTTCGAAATGTATAAACACCTTGTGTTGATATACCGGTAGTATAAATGTAATCCGGTTATTTTTTGGAATGCCCTCATAATATGTACAGTATTTTGTCTAGACAAGTATTTTTCTCATAAATTAATGAGCGACTAAAGTAAACAAACATTTTACATCACGGGTTCATGTTGTTTTAAAAATTAGTGTTGTTTATCCCACCAGCGTGCCGTATATTCCCACGTTGACAGAAGCGGCATTGGCCTTACGCGAGGTTAGCATAAGTTATAGTTAGACGAGCGCATTATTTTTAGCAGGCGTATTGTTAACGCACAGAGTGCATGTCTGCTTCACCAGTAATTACAAAAATAAAAACCTTGGTCCACATTCGACCTAAAACGTTGTTTATGCTGCATGCATGCAATTTCGCTATTTGTCGACCCAAAGCGAATACTAATTGCAATTATTCTTAGCGCTGTTTGCTCAATCTCATCTCGGACGAAGGTCTGGGGTTTCTAGGGAAATCATTAGTGGAATGACGAAAGAGTTCACTAATTTATTGAAACAACTGAACAACTGGAAATCATGATTTCGTAATAAGAGAAACTAGACTTGGAATATACTATACGGGTGAAAAGTTTCGTATAAATTCATTATATAGATAATTATAAAATACTGATATAAATAAAATGTTTACATTGATAAATTCGAAAATTCTTGAATAAATATGGTTATTTTTTTAAAATATGTATCTCAAATAAGTACATTACCATTTAATTTTGAATAGGCATTGATTAGATGCTACATACATTTATTGCATGTTATATTTTATTTACCACCCTGAATTATTATGCATCTTATTTAATAAATTGTAGTGAACAATTTTAACCATTTCGTCTTCAAATTCGAGAAAATGGTGGATTCGCCGGTGATTTAATTTACAATATTTTCAGTTAAACATATAATGTGCCTGCGTTAAAAAGTAAACACGACTTTTCAAAATTAGGTATTTCTAGTGAGACCATCTATTGGCAATTTAACATTTGAACGACATCTTTAAGGAGGACAAAAAGAACAAAAACTCCCTTTACAACATTGTGACTGGTGATGAGTCAAGTCAAAACCCAAAAAATCTCATTTGGAGAAGTCAAAAATGAAGACAATGTTGATTTGCTTTTACGATTCCAAGAGCATTGTCCACAGAAAGTTCGTTCTATGGGCCAAATCGATAATGAACAATTCTATCTTGGCGTTTTGAAGCGTTTGATGCACCGTATTGGTCGTATTTGGCCACAATATCCCGCAGAAGGAAGTTGGCTTTTGCAACACGATAATGTGCCAACTCATCGATCGCCACTTGTGACCGATTTTTTAACTAAAAATCACATGTTAATTGTCAACTACTCCCAGTATTCACCTGATTTGGCACCGCGCGACTTTAACCTTTTCGGATGCCATACAAAAGGATTGTACCGATATCCTGTGGCCGAAGATCTAAAAAGATTCGTTCAATATGCTTTTAGACCGTGCAAATCACTGTATTGAGCGGGAAGGGGACTATTTTGAATAAAGTATATCGGTTTTGCAAAAAAAAAACTTTATGTTCTTTGTCCTTATTTTTAAAAAGTCCTGTTTACTTTGGAACGCACATTGTAGACTAAAATTGTTACATTTTTCGAAGTCATGATTGACAAAAATTTGTCAAATGAAAACATTTTTCGTAATTATTGGTGAATGCATTTGAAACAATGTATTGACTCATAGACTGTAGTAAATTTTTCCCTACCAAGCATTTCAGGGCAGGTACCTAATCAATACTTGACATAAAAACAATTTGTTTTTGTATTTAAGAAAACGTTATTTGTATTATAGAGTCGACAATTCTATTCCAGAAAATGTTAATTCAATTTTAGAATACATGTTGAACAATTAGGTATAAAGTGTGCCTGGTGTGTGAATTCACAAACAATGAAACTCAGTTTTAATGTTTGTTTAGAACTTAGAATTTGGCTGTCCCTCGATTGTATTTCGAAGTTAAAAAAAACAAGCAGAAAGTTTTATAAACAATAACATTTTCTCATAATTTAAGAAAAGAGTTTTACTTCACTGGATCCAATTATGGGACACACACACTATGTCCATATAGTCGAATAAAAAAGTCACAAACTTAAGTTAGAGGCTTGAAACATAGTAAATCCATAAAGCAACATCATTAGTAATTTTAAATACATATTCTTTGGATACTCGTACTTTTTGAAATATGGCATTATGAAATACAAATGATATAACGAAAAAGCAATTTACATTTCCTGAATTAACGCTGATCATGATAATATGAAAATAATAACGCTTTACTTCGAAGTAAATCTGTATCTATTGCTATTATTAACTTATATTTCCTTAAACTTGGGTAAGCACCGCAGTTTCATTATATTCAAGCAGGAAATTTATACATGCCTCAAAGTTCTAAGTACAAGTTAATTTTACTGCCCATACAAACTTGAAACTGCGATCGTTAAACATAAAGCATTTATTTTCTTTGGGTTTAACGTTCAGGAAACCTTTTCCATCAATGGGGTATTTTAAGTTTAAGGTAAGCGGCTGGCTGAGTTATTGTCTCGCACCAATCCGTGAATTACTGTGCAAATTAGGCACATTTTTAATGAATATAATATACAGCGAATTTCAGAAAAAAAAGCACAAATCTTAAACGTTAAGAATATTAAATACAGAACTACTTATATAATATACTTTTCTGTTTTTCAGGACAAAGAGCGTTAAAAGTACTTTTATTTACTAAAATAGTCTATTGAGTTTTTAAATAAATTATACCTACACGGCGTTAGTTACCTTGTAATCCTAGAATATCTCAGGTTTTTATAAATCGCTTTGAGAAGCCTGAAATCTTAATCTCAAAAAAGTTGTGATATTAAATAACCCATGATTGTGGTATAACAAATGTTCTGCATTATTTAAAATCTAATCAAACGAGGTTAGTTGACATATAAATACCTACCAAATTCCAATCGATACGTTGATTACTTTTGGAAATAATGGTAAAAATTTACTTAAAATAAAATAATGTTAACGCCCTTTGTCTTCAAAACAGAAGACGATTGATTCATAGCTGACACTGTAGTAAATAGGAAAATGTTAGTAGTATAATAATTTCTAAGTAAATTTGAGCCACCCTGTATAACCGTCAGACCAGGTGAGAGGAAATTTAATCTAGAAATTGTCGGGAGAGGAGAGGAAAATGTATTTTTCTCATATTTTTTAATATTCAAGAATTATTCCTAGAATTTATAGTACGTTTTTCTGAAAGACCTGTACGGAAATCTAATCATTTCAAATTATTCACCAAAGGTAGTTATTTTTATGAGATATATTTCCACATCAGCAACTTGAAATGTTTTCAAATTATTCTACTTAAAACATGATGATAAATTATTATATTCCAAATTTTTTTGTAAACCTTCATTTGACTCTCTATATCGACAAATCAAAACTTTTAAGACAACTTTTTTCTCTTACTATGATGAATTGCATCCCCTCCCAACATACATAATTTCCAGCATTTGTATCCGCTGTAGAAGGTGCATTCCATGCTTTTTTTAATATTTTATGTACATTGTTGAAATTTGGGCCAACTTAGCTAATTAAACTAATTCGGTAAATTCGTATTTACAAATATATGAACCAGTGGCAGAATTTCTAGAAGTTATGTTTCAAAGGAACGAAAAATTTTCCATTTTATTCGAAGAAATTAATTTTCGCGTTATTATTATTTTGTTACTATAAAATAAGCTTATTACATATTTCAATAAATAAATATGAAATATCTTGAAAACTATTCAATTCACAATGTACAGAAATGGTTGGTTCAAAATTCCGTTTTAAATATAGGATGTTACCATTAAAAGTTTAAACAAATCATTGGCATAAACATTTTAAATTTTTTGGGCATCGCTTCGATAATTTAAAAATGCATAGGTATGACACACATATTTTAATTAAAATTGTATTTGCAACAAACCATTCCTGTATATGTTTTTTGTAAGACGAATAATTTTTAAGTTGGTAAACTATTCTTAAAATTGAATAGAATAGCTGATATCTTTTTTCTTTGAAATTAACTACGAGTCAAATGAACTGCATATCCGCCACTGGTTCAACAAATTTGCCTCTTAAAATGGAAAAACTAAAATATCTTAAGACATATTTGAAAAAATTGTGAAACATTTTTCAAGTGTCTCTTGAAAACCTGTGGCTCTAGATTCTTTGTTCAGTAAGTCTTTTTAGCCTAAATTGGTTTAAGGAACGAGTCTCTCAAGTGATGACATGGAATTAAAAACAACCTGTATAATACGAGCAAATATGTGAAAATAAATAGTAATACCAGCAAGAGNCGGCGAATCTTAGGGAAAAAATTCAAGTTACCTTTTTTACGTATTTAGTGCATTAGAATATAAATCCGTTACAATATGTTGTAAAAAATACAGTGACGTAGGTTTTTTTATAAAAAGAGGGCGACCCCTGTCCAGTTGTACACCACTGTTTGAACCTCTAGAGCTCGAATTTTAGGGAATGCAAGGTCTACTGTCATACATTATCTGTACCAAATTTTATTGAGATCAGTTAATAGATTCCGGAGATATAAACAAAAAATCAATTTTTTTTAACAAATTTAACACCCTGTATCTCTAAAACGAAGCCGTTCCAGACCTATGTTTGTAAGGCAAACACCTATTATTTTAAAGAGATCTATCTACCCTCGAAGTTTCCTGCATAAAATTTAGACAACCCTGTATTCCAAATTTTTTTGTAAACCTTCATTTGACTCTCTATATCGACAAATCAAAACTTTTAAGACAACTTTTTTCTCTTACTATGATGAATTGCATCCCCTCCCAACATACATAATTTCCAGCATTTGTATCCGCTGTAGAAGGTGCATTCCATGCTTTTTTTAATATTTTATGTACATTGTTGAAATTTGGGCCAACTTAGCTAATTAAACTAATTCGGTAAATTCGTATTTACAAATATATGAACCAGTGGCAGAATTTCTAGAAGTTATGTTTCAAAGGAACGAAAAATTTTCCATTTTATTCGAAGAAATTAATTTTCGCGTTATTATTATTTTGTTACTATAAAATAAGCTTATTACATATTTCAATAAATAAATATGAAATATCTTGAAAACTATTCAATTCACAATGTACAGAAATGGTTGGTTCAAAATTCCGTTTTAAATATAGGATGTTACCATTAAAAGTTTAAACAAATCATTGGCATAAACATTTTAAATTTTTTGGGCATCGCTTCAATAATTTAAAAATGCATAGGTATGACACACATATTTTAATTAAAATTGTATTTGCAACAAACCATTCCTGTACATGTTTTTTGTAAAACGAATAATTTTTAAGTTGGTAAACTATTCTTAAAATTGAATAGAATAGCTGATATCTTTTTTCTTTGAAATTAACTACGAGTCAAATGAACTGCATATCCGCCACTGGTTCAACAAATTTGCCTCTTAAAATGGAAAAACTAAAATATCTTAAGACATATTTGAAAAAATTGTGAAACATTTTTCAAGTGTCTCTTGAAAACCTGTGGCTCTAGATTCTTTGTTCAGTAAGTCTTTTTAGCCTAAATTGGTTTAAGGAACGAGTCTCTCAAGTTATGACATGGAATTAAAAACAACCTGTATAATACGAGCAAATATGTGAAAATAAATAGTAATACCAGCAAGAGATATGTTAATTAAAAAAATGACATTGTTTGACATCCATAAGGTTAATAATTATACATATATCAGTGGTTATTTAACCATAAACACTGTCCAGTCGATTAAAACGTACCTTCATATATCTCCAATGCTACGAAGCATGAAAATGACAGTAATCATTAGAATGACACATTTGTGGCATAAATTATTATCAAGTCACACAATACCTACTGTCCATAAAAAAGTAGGCGGACAAAAAACACCTAATAATTAACTGGTAGATGGATTGCAATTATACTCCACAGAAAAGGAAAAAATAATTTTAAATAAATAAAGTATTGTATTTATTCATTTTTTTCCAACAATTAGCGTAATGTCGTTGAAGTGAATTACTAAGCAGTGATTCATTAGAATATTGGTGGGATCTTAATTAAATGAACATTATATTGTTTAAGATTAAATTAGCCAGCATATTACGATTATTAATGGTTATTTCTTATTGTTTAGAATTCAAAGGCGTTGAAAATGACCAATAATTTTTTTGAGATAAAAATAGATCCTTATTCATTTCTAGAGATGCTATAAAACATAATACGTACAGTATGCCCACGGATGTTCATTAAATATACAAAAATATATGGTACCGAAGGTCCCATTATCTTAAACAAAGCTTCAATGACAAAAAATTTTGATAATTTGGAAAATTAAAAATTAAAAAGAGCAAGACAATAATACACATTTGATATTTTTTTTAATTGATAATCATTAAATTGTAAAATCAGTACTAAATTTGATATATTTGCACAAAGAATTAAGTACTATTATAAATAAGGCTGTCAGAGAAAGCCGCAATTCAATGGCGTGCATGCGGGTCAACTGAAACATGCCTGAGCATACTGTTGGTTTATTATCGTGCAGATGTTGCGTAATTCCTATTCGTTCGTGTTATGGTGGTGTATTGTAGGCAATTTAATTTGTTGCTTTTTAATAAATAATGACCCGCGGTTCAGTTCTGACAGCCCTAATTATACACAAGTTTTTTTTTCTATCTTACAAATTTAAAGGAAATTAATTTTAATTCTGAACTTTTCCCACTAAAATAAATTTTTTAACAAGTCCTACGAAAAAAAAGCACTTTACCTAAGAGAAAAATATGTTTCAAGAAGTAGATTTTGCCAAAATGTAAAGTTTGACATTTGAGTGGTCAATGGATAGAGGATTTATTGCATTTTCGGGTCTATTCTTTGAGGTTATGAAAAATCCCAACGTGATGGAGTTAAATGGACCCCAAATTTCGATTTAGCGATCCCGAAAACATATGATATACATAGTCACACTCCAGGGGTAATTTACCAAAGCAAAGACGACTTTGTTTGCATTTTGCAAAATAAGAAATTTTTTATGATTTAATCTTTCCATAACCGATCACTTTCTCCATAAAACCAATCGTGGTTGATATTAAAAAAATATATCTATTTAGTATCAGCACATTTTAATATTTATTGCAATATGATTCAAAAATATATTTGCAGTATGACGTTAAGAGCTTAATGTGATATTTGACATACATGAACTTATAATTGAATTTTTATCTCTCAATTATCCTTAAACATAATATTTATATGATGATAAAACAGACAAGCAAATCAAACTTAATTTAGCGCAATAAAATGTCATTGCTTTGCTTTAGACAAATTATTTGTTCAATAAATATTTCAGCTCCGTTTTTTAAGAACTACGGGTATTTTCTAAATCCATATGATACAAAAATAACTGTTTCGTTATCAAATTTATGAGAAAATTTATTAACTGTATGTGTATATTATATATCGGGAATTTCATGATACTCAGTTTATTGATTTTCTGTGCGTCATTATTTAATTAAGAACATTTTCACATATTCTTAATTGCAATTCTGTTTAAAAGCCGGTTCCTCACATCTCTTATTTTTAATTAATATTAATTCCCTTCATTGATTATGGCCGATGTGTTTAGTAAATAATATTCATCTATTAGCATAATAAGCAATAACCATGTAAACGGTTTTATGGTTTTAAGCCGATTAAGGTAACGTAGCCTAAACAGCAAATAGGTATGAAATCAATTATAGGCGCAATCAAATTAGATGGTGAACATTAAAATGTAAAAGCCGCTCACATTCTTTTTTATAATTAGTTTGGGATATTGGTACATGTTTAGCTGATAAAAAAATACCTTCCTACAGAACATTTTTAAATCTTGGAAGTACTAAAAAAGTATAATTTTAAGATGGAATATTCAGTAATGAACAATATGAAAAAGTGCAAATAGTATTGTACAAGTAACAATTACAGACAAAATTAGATATGATTATAATTATAGAAAAACTGACTTTAGTATAAATAGAACAAACACCTTTGCAATTCAAGAGTAGTCTTTATTTATTTATTCTCGACTCTTTCTCTGTATTTTAATTTTACATGTAAAACATTTTGATTTTTGTATCTCCTTTATTCCTTTTTGTTAACATAAGCACATATTTTTTTTATTACTTTTTAAACTGGTTTCACATCATATATTTAATCGAAAGATTGTCTATTTAACAATTATATCAAAATTCCTACATTTTAGTACGAGTGGTTTTTCCAAAACAATACTGGGGTACCCATGATTATTATCTGATATTTGATAAGATCCGTCATGTTCTTTTCGGCATCTATAGCATCACCCTTTTAAAAATGATTATGATTAGGTATAGTAGGTAGACATCAAATGTCTATTTAAGTAGTTCTAATTTATGATGGTGATGTAATGATTTAATTACCTTGATATCAGAATTTTCCAAAGAATAATACCACCGTTTCTATTATATGCAGATCACAGATTTTTAGAATTTCTCAAAATATAATGGATAGTTTCTATTATATGTAGAACAAAACTGTTTTTAAGATTTTAGATACATTTTTTAATTGATTAGTCTATCATTGTTTTAATAAACATAGGAGGAAACTGGATACTGAACATCCAGGTAATCATTTTTCTTTATTTCTATGTTTACTATTAAACTAAAATTGCTGCTAAACTGATAAAACGGAAATATGGTCACTTTTCTAAAATTATATGCTTCCATAAAATTGTACATTGACGAAAATTGTTACTACTGATATCACCATGACTGCTAGTCATGTTTATTTTTGTTAATGTGATTTGTTCGAATCAACTGAATGATGCACTAATTTAAATTCTTAAATCAACACTAATTATTAGTTTAATGTAATTTACTAAATAAGAAACCATTTTGGTTCAAAGCTTTTATGGCTTTGAACCAAAATGGCAGCTTTTTTTAGCTGAAATATGGGTATACACAAAAAATATATAGACAAATTGAACCCTAAGCTTAATTTCAGAATATTATTATAATATTCCACAAAATATAACTCTGTTTGTAAAACTATATGTATATACTTAAAGTGAATATAATTTTACCTACGACCACTACTGTAAATACTTAAAAACACACCGTCTACGATCAATGTAAGATTCTTATTACGTACGGTAAAAAAATCGCAGAGTTTTCCTAGCAACCGCCTAGCAACGGTCAATACAATACTGTTTGTATTGACCGTTGCTAGGCGGTTGCTAGGAAAACTGTACGATTTTTTTACCAAGCTGTGCGATTTTTTTACCGTACGACGTAATAGGAATCTTGCATTGATCGCAGACGGTGTGTTTTTAAGTATTTAAAGTAGTGGTCGTAGGTAAAGTATAGTACGTAATACGTGGTGTAATGCAATTACGCACTCATAGAATTACGCATTCGCCGCTACGCGGCGTCGTGCGTAACTTTTCCATTCGTGCGTAAAATGCTTTTTACAACACTTATTACGTAATATACTATTTTGTTACAATTTGGTTTCAAATTTATTCTAATTATATTCCGGATAACAATAAGTATATAATCAATAGTAAGCTAAATCGCATATTTCGACTATCGTTTTACTGGACAAATAAAGAGAAGATATACGAGATTTAATTGAACACTATATTAAGTACTAACTTACTAAGTAAAATTATCTTACTAAAATAAATAAACTTTAGTCGAAGAACGAGTTTTCTTGACGAGATATCCCAAATAAATGTTTTCTGATACAAAATAATCGCTTTTTTGAGTACAATAACTGACAATAAGTTAATTTATTATGTGAAAAGTAAACAAATTATATGTGCTAATAGTAATGAAAAATTAAAACTGTTTTCTGTTCTTACAGGTACATATAAACAAACCAAAATGTTCTTTTGCTGAAATATGGGGCGACGGAAATTAATTTTTCTTATTTTAACAGACAACAAATATTTTTATATTTAATGTGTATCACGCTGGTTGAGCCTCAAAGCTCTTTCATGTCCGTTTCTTCTTCTAATATCGCCTAAAATGTGTTAGATGAAGAAACTAGAACAAATTTCGAAGACAACGAGGTATTTGTAAGAACATGGTTTTACAACCTGGTGAGACGGAAATAATATGAACGAAAAGAGCTCTGGGATGAGAAGACCTTGGTTACCTAACTTACAGAACAAGTAACGACATGAGAAAAGAATGTGAGATACACCACTGCGTAGGTCTGAAAGTATAGGCAACGGCAAGGATGATACCGCAGACGAACATGAGACCACACCCTTTACCCCACTCCGAAGACCCACAGGCGCGCGCAGCAGTAATGACGTCATCGGCGACATAAGCGGCACCTTCCACTCAACTCCCACCACTGCACTGCATAGGCGCGGGCAATGGAACCGCAGTCATGCCCGATACCACGCCCTCTACCCAACTTCACAAGATTAGAAGCACACGCGGCGACACTAGAGTCAAAGGCAAGGCAAGCGGGACCTCCCAATTAGACATGGGCAAAATCCTTTCTTTCTGAGAAACTGAAATTTCGCCCCTGTTTCGAGTTTGAGTCACAATTAACCAGCGTGATACGACTTTGTTTCCTATATCACCTAGTTGTCATTCCCCACAGCTCGTTCAGGAACGACACTGCTGTATTCCCAATACACCCCCACCACTGTAATGCGCCGCTCCAGGTGCGCGCGCACCCACACGGACTCTATAATACCGGTAAAGAGGTCGCAAACAGCCTCAAGTCGCAGCGAAGCATTTGCAGAGCTATCAGTGGGAATGTCGACAGTGAAGAACGACGAAACGTTTGGAAGCATTGGATGCGTCCTGCTGTAGAGGTCATTATGGTACATCTTGGAAGATCGCTACAATATCATTTTCTGATGCGGCTTTAGAACTAAAACCGAAATGACCCATCAAATGAATGCAGTTCCTGTTCTGATGTGCGGAACGACATTTTCTGTGTATTTATTGCATTGTAGAGAAAGTTGACAATTTGTAAACTTGCACAACGTATATTCCAAACTCGAATCAAATTAGGCAATTGCTAAAATTAGAGACACACCTGGACGGCCAGATATGGATATTTACTTAGACGCTGAACAGAATGTCAAATTAATATTTTACCAATTGGGTGTACATGTTAAATGCGTAGCTTACAGGACTGTGTACTCATTTAACAACATGTTATTCAGAAACCAGGATTACCTATAAATAATCATAAAGTGAAGTCATTTATTGACAACCAAAGAAAATACTTCCTTTCGAAAAACCCGTCATTGAAATAGCTGATTTCTTAACATAAATTACAGCTATTGACCATGAAAAGTCTATACTCAGAATAGAACGTCTATATTTGTTGACTTTAGCGTAGCGTAATGTCGCAAAGTCTCTTTGTTAAAACATTGATAATTTTATTCAATGTACATGTGAAGCAGCTACATGATTGGTAACTATTTTTCTATCACCACAACAGAAAAATGTACTGCGCAAAAGTTTGAACTTGATGTTATACAATAATTTATTATTTATTACTTCGAAGGCATTGCCATTTAAAAAAGTATAAGATTACATCAAAATTACGAGATTAAGACACAAAGCATGCTTAATATGTAAATAAGAAAAATTATAAAGCATTCAAGGTACACTGTATATTATATTTTAAATCTTCGAAACGATTTTTTTTATATAAAATACTCTTTTGTACGAGGCATATCCACAAAGTAAGAGTATCGAGACTCTGATGCTCTGTGGTTTTCGACAAAATTGACAACACTGCATTCAAGACCAAGGTGTTGAGAGTAGAACGCGCGCTCACTTGTATCAGTTGAGAACTGTTGTTGTAGAGGCGTCTTGAAATGAGTGCCGCAATTCCGAATCCCGTTAGCTGCGAGGAGAGGAGTAATATGGTCTCTTCTTGCAATGGGACAGTCGCCTTTGAATCATACCTACTAACGTGTACTAGTGGTGCCGTTTGTATAAAACGGGCAGAACAAATGTTCATGATAAACAAAGGAGAAAAATCATGGGAATTGTAAATTGGGACACAATTAATACTTTGCGTACTGTGAAACCCAGAAAACTCTACGGAGGGCGATACAGAACAAAAGAAGGGGAATGCTGTCGAAGGAAGTGTTCTTGTTGCATGATAAAATGCACGTCCCCAGACAGCCAACACCACAAAACAACTCTTGCACTCATTCGGTTTGAACATCATCAACCACCCCTGAACTGGCACCTTCTGATTTTCATCTTTTCTCTTGTCTTGAGGTGTTCATGGGTTGAAAAGGGGTTACTACCGATGATGAGGTCCACAGTACCGTGAAACAATTTGCACGAGAGGTGGAGGGAGATTTTTTAGACGAAGGTATTATAAACTCGTCCCTCGGCTCATAAAATGCATTGAGGTTGAAGGTGATTACGTTGAAAAATAGTGTTTGATGTACCTTTATGGATAAGTAAATTGTTCATAAATCTAATGCCGTTTCGATTGTTAAAAAATTGGGTACTCTCACTTTGTGGATATGCCTCGTAAAATACTTAGTTAATATCCCTCTCCCTGTATATAATGTATTGTACTTATTACCATTAAGTAATACGTCTTTACGGTTTATAAATTATTTCTCCAATCGTGATAAGGTGTGATCGTGATTCTGTTGCAATGTATAAGGAAATCGCGTTTGTCACGATTGAAATTTTGACACGAACAATAATGGGGCGTCAATTTATCATGAGACAGTAAAGATGCCAGATTCAACACAACCGCTAATGTTCGATTACTAGTAAAACATGATCTATGAATAAAATATGACATACAACGAAAATAAATTTTTCTTTATAAGTATACAGGGTGTTTATGAAATAAGTGCATTCCTTGAAGAGGGTGATAAAGGTCACGAAAATAAGCAAATTTTATTAAGCTACTGATGGTCAGAAAATCTATGAACCATATAATGCGATGTAATTTAAAAAAAAAATAGGTGCTGATATTGCAAATAACAGCATCAAAAACACAAAATTTAGAAGTATAGACTTACATCAGTTTTTTTAACAAAATCCTATTTATAAGCACATATACTAAATAAGGAAGAAATTTGACTAGGTACCTATCAAATCTGCAAAAAATGATTGTACGATAATTACTATGTAGGTAGGATATAAAAAATGTTTCAAAAATATTATACCCTTGAGTTGAGCTATTATCAATTTATGCGATAATTACTAGAATTTGTGTAATTACTACATCATTTCTAAGAAAAGCCTGCAAAATACAAAAACCATCTTGACTGTTGATAGTATATGATCTGTATCTTTGAGTATGTCTAATATAATTTGAAAATGTTGTTTGCCCATACTTGGAGCGAAATTTATTACCAACATCATTAAACCATAAAAGTCAATCTAGTTACCTAATAAATTTTCATGTTAATTTTTTATACTTTAAGAAATACACTGCGAATTTAAATTAAATGCAACTGCAACTTTTGTTGTACATGTGAATGAGAGCAAATAAATTAAATTTTAATAATTTAATTTGTCTTGGGTATTTTTTTTATAATGTACATACAATATGATATACAATTATAAACGCAATGACATTAAATGATCTTTTTGGTTTAATAAATTTTTATTATCCCTTATGAGTCTTTGTTATACTCTGGTAAGGAAATTAAGTCAGTGAACGTGACCTATGTCTGCTATAAGAAAATTCAATTAAAGTCAAAATGAATCTGACTGTCCACTTGACTGCGACAGTAATAAATCAATTAATGTAGGAGTTTTTGATGGGTGAGTGCATACCGCATACACCGTTTAGCCAGATCAGTAGGCCATGGTAATGACCTTTAATGAACCGGCAATGTCGAGTAATTAGTGCCGATGCGTTATCCACTCATAAACACCAATCAGAGGATGCCTTGCCTAGAATATTAATTGAACAATTGCCTGTCTCGTAGTTGTTATAAGAGAAACGGGTGTTCCTGTTTTGTGCAACGTACAAGTAGGCAGCGCTTGTTTTGTTATGTGACTTGCATCAGTTGGAAGGCGCTCCCTTTCTGCTGATTGCAGTATTTTGGCTGTCTGTTAACACAAGGAAATAATTACTACAGAAACTGAATATGAGTCAAAAGAAAGATAGTACAAGGCGATTCCTAAGTTGAGTCATATTTTTTAACAACGTGTAGAACTACTTAAAACAGTATTTCTATAATTTTTTAAGTACCTCCAAATTACGACAACTACTTCATAGTTAAAAAAAAT
The DNA here is from genome assembly GCF_000390285.2 of Anoplophora glabripennis. Taxonomy (NCBI): domain Eukaryota; kingdom Metazoa; phylum Arthropoda; class Insecta; order Coleoptera; family Cerambycidae; genus Anoplophora; species Anoplophora glabripennis. Next base: position 532,976 of record NW_019416519.1, read on the forward strand.
CAAGGCATGCCTTGTTAAGAATTTAAATTGCAAGTCAATCACTGACATGTTTCAAACAAACGGTACAAAAACGTAGGTTTCTATATGAAAACTTTATGTTGCTTTTTTGTGAATGTTTTTATTATCTTGTTTGTCAGTTCTATCGTGAATTTTTACCCTTACGAGTATCTTATTATTATTTACCCTCATCGCGATGATTTGTTCAAGTTATGTAAAGGAGCAGAGACACCGTTGATTTGCGCTAACATCATGGAGCACATGCAGGAAGACTAGAAAACCGGAAAAGGTGCAACAGGAGGAACAAATTTTGAATCTTGTTGACAAAAACAAGTTGAAGAAATTAGTTGCAGAATTAGTGCTCTGCACAGAACAGTTCTTTATCCACATAAAACCTATTTAAAAAGAGTATGCCCTTATTGATTTGTATTATTCTTAATTGTTTATAATTATACATACATATTTGTTCTATGACAAAAAAATTCGAAGAAAATTTGAGAAACTATGGTGCTTTTAAGAAACCAAAGCGGGAAAAACGCCAATTTAATGAAAACATCGAGTTCAATGTTCTTCTTCACGTTGAAGAAAACCCAAGAACTTCCATTCGGGAAATTTCAATAATAATAAAGCATCAAAGAGAACTGTACTTGCAGTATTGAAAAAGTATAAATTCAAGCCATACATTCCTCAAAAAGTACAGGCAATAGAGGACGGCTACAATTTGTTTATTTAGTTGTTTTGTGTTTGTTGTTCTTCGGTTAATGTGTTTTGTGTTTAATTAATGTTATTTCGTGTTGAACTTTGTATAATGGTTAATGTATTTAATTAAATTGTTTTTATTTTTAGTTGATATTTATTGTATTGTTTCTTTTCTGTTAACTACAAAATTCTCTTTGGAGTTTTATTTGCTTTGCTGTATTATTTTTTGTTTTTCATGGCACAAATGATTAGTTAAAATACATTTGTCGACTAATATTTTGTCGTCTTTTCTGTAATAAATACTTTACAAAAGTCAAGTTCATATTCGTCGTTCTATTCAGAAAATAAATCTGCACAATAATAAATAACAAAAAAACTATATTGCCATTTGAAAAAACTATCTAACTTGACTATCGCTTTTCAAAATAAAAAAAATAGTAAATGAGCTCTAATAGGCTCGGTATTTAGAGCCATTTCAGTTAATTTTTTGTTTTTTTTTAAATCAGACTATAAATAACGGAGTTTTGGGTCGCGGCGTTTTTTTAGGAAACAGTCTGCATGACAATTTTAGAAATTAAAATGCGATAAACTTAAAAAAAACAACATATACAGGGTGGCACAAAAGTATGGAAACCCCTGAATAACTCTTCACGAGTGCATTTTATTGAAAAATGATAAATACAAACGTTTTAGGATTTTTCCCAGACTATTCAATGGCGCCCTTGTATTCGACCTTGTCCTTGACCTTCAAGGTCATTTCGAGGTCAAAATTGACTTTTCAAATGGGAACCTCTATTTTTTATTGCGGATTTGGAAAGAGCAGGAAATTTTACGTCCAAATATGGTCTTGACCACGACTTTGACAACGACCTTCAAGGTCAAATGTGGGTCGACTTCCAAAAGTCCCGGTACGGCAGAACATTCGAAGAATGCATTTTGGAAAAAAATGTTTCAGACAAACGTGTAAGGATTTTTCCCTGGCTATCCGATGGTGACCTTGGATTTGACCTTGACCTTCAAGGTCATTTGAAGGTCAAGTTAAGTTTTTTAAATGGGAACCCCTATTTACTATTGCGGATTTGGAAAGAGCAAGGTCATTGTCAAAGTCATGGCCAAGACCATTTTTGGACGTAAAATTTCCTGCTTTCCCAATCCGCAATAAAAAATTCTCATTTGAAAAAACAATTTTGACCTTGAAATTACCCCGAAGGTCAAGGTCAAGGTCGAATATAAAGGCGCCATTGAATAGCCAGGGAAAAATCCTAAACCTTTTGTTTTTATCATTTTTCAAGAAAATGCACTCCTGACGAGTTATTCAGGGGTTTCCATACTTTTGTGCCACCCTGTATAGAATACTTCCACATATCTAACTTCTGGCTATCACGGCAATAGTGTGTTCAACTTTGGCCATTAATTTCTGCGTTCGTGTTCAAAATCCTAGCTCATATCGATCAAAATTACAAATGTAATAATCCTTATCAACCAGTCAAAGTTAAGAGTTGACCTGATTAAAGTAATGTGGTACATACATAGCAGGGGCCTCTCATGAAATCGATAACTACTGGGTCATGGCACGATGCCAGGGATAAGAAATACACCGAACAATACCGTTCCCTGTTAAGAGATACGTGCCAAATATACAGACTCCTATCTGAAAGTATATTGCCCGCCTTCCGGCCATTTGCAGTAAGGCGCCGCATTTTTTTATAGTGGCAGACATTATTTTCGGCCATTTTAGGTCAGACGATTATGGGTGAATTTCGAATACAGATTTATAGCCCACAATGAAAGTTAGAAACATGCAAAGGAAAACATAGGCGTACCAAAGCTTGAATGTCAACAAAAATTTTATATTTGCTGTAATTTTGTATAGGGAGGACCATTCGTCAGATATTTGACGGATGTGTCGTATTTCCAGATTAGATAGGTAGACAAAAAGCAGTCGAGAAAACTTACAAGAAAAAAAATCGAAAATCGTACCTTGATTAATTTAAAAGATACAGGACGATTTCAATTTTGTAATATCAAATAACCTTTTTATTTGTGAGAATATTTGTTAGAAAGTTTTTCTGGTTTTTATACCCATGTGCCTGATCGTCGATAGTTACAAACTAACATTGCATTTCCTTAGCCGTAGCTAGAAATCTTTAACCTGTCCTTGCTATCCGACTAGGCTCTGTGGAGGCGGCTTTCATACTTTCATAATATTTTTTTTTAGAATATAATTAAAGAATGTATTTGCTCGTAGAACATAATCTGCTTGCAACTTAAGGGTGATGAGGGAAATCGCTTGCCAAAGTTCCTGTGAACGAAAAATATTTTTCGATACCAACGTCATCTATAATTTGGAGATATTCTCCTTGTGACTTTAATCGACGTAATAGACGAACTCTGTAACTGCTTTTAGAGAAAGATAATATATTTTTTCTCAAATGAAATTTACTTTCAAATCATGAGTGAAACATGACATACATAGAGCCTTCATACATGATTACAAGTCACGTGACCACCGAGCTTAGGCAACCAACATTGCACAGTTGGTAGTACCACCATTATTGATTCTTTTACAATGAACAATGACAAACCGTTACGTCTACAGATAATGCGATGGCTGATTAGTGAAAAATTACACCAATCACAAGCTAGTGAAAGTGAAGTGAAATTTTTTATAAGTGAAGGAAATAAAATGACTGTTCCAAACATTTATGAAGTATACAAAATAATAATGCTGCACAATAATATCTTGATATTCAATTATTTTTTTTATATACCTAAAATTAAAAGCTGCAAAACCGACGGCACAATCTGTTGGCCTGGCAGAGATAGGTATTTAGCCACGGAGGCATTTTACCATCTTTTTATTTTATTTTTTGTACGAAGGATCTATATTTTAAAACATTTTTTATTTTTACGATAAATCACAATCATTCCATAAATACATACAGGGGTTGCGGCATTAGTGCGTCGAAGTACGATATTTTTATTATAGAAGATATCGAAAAAAGTTATTTACAACAATAATTGTAACCAACTTAAAATTGCACATTTTAAAAATATTTTCGTATATACAGGGTGTTACGTATTACCAGGGTGAACCAAAAATACTATTTTTTAAATGGGACACCCTATATATTATTTCACATTTAGATTCAGCTCATCCCTCCCATGTTTCCAATATAGGGTTTAATTATGTTATACGGGATATTTCAAAAGTTATGGTCAATGGTATACGAGAATCATTCCCATTTCATCGTCCTGTATACCCTAAACAGAACAACTTAATAATAATTTTTTGCAGGCATAACTTTTTGATATTGCTACAGTTTTACGAGAAAGTGCTATTTATTTATTATCGCAACAGTTGAATATGGAGCGAGCCAAAACTCGAGCACATAATTTTCTCAATTTTTTTAAATGAATCACCCTGTATTTTATTTTAAAAACTGAAAATACACTTTATGTTCTTTCATTTTTATGAAGCAGTCCCTGTAGCTAAAATCATTAATTTCTGAGATAATTACCAATTAATAACAAAAAGAGTTTTAAAAAAATTCCTATTATAACAAGTTGGCGAGTTGGGCAAATGAGAGTGGGACAAATTGTTATAAAACATTAGAAAACATCCGTTGTTAAGACGAGATTCTTATAATATTAACCAACTTGTTATACCCCTGAAATACCCCGAATAACATAATTAAACCCTATATTGGAAGCATGGGAGCTTAATCTAAATTTAAAATAATATATATGGTATCCCATTTAAAAAATAGTATGTTTGGTTCGCCCTGGTAATACGTAACACTCTGTATATACGAAAATAATTTTAAAATGTGCAGTTTTAAGTTGGCTACAATTTTTGTAAATAACTTTTTTTGATATCTTCTATAATAAACGAGATATCATACTTCGACGCACTAATGCCGCACCCTGTATGAATACTGGGTTGGTTAAATACCTAAACCTACTTTAATTACATTTTTAAGTTTCTTTTCCAAAGACATTATCCTGTACAAAATTTTATAATATTTAATTAGCATTTTTTTCTAATTTTCAAAAGAGGCAAGTTAAGACAGACTGACATTTATTTGTTTAATAATTAATAGTAATAATTTAAAAGGTCATTTCCACACGTGCATAATCATGTTTTCCGTTTTAAAATACAAATAAAATACATACGAAAAAAAATTAAAAAAAAACCTATAATTTCTAAATCGAGGTAGAGTTGTTTTAAAATCTTATGGGCTTTGACCTTCATATGCGCAGAAACATAATTCCGACCGTCGCCTAAATTATTCTACGTCCTAAAAACATTACACCTATTATTCTCGTAGCGTAAACAATCCGATTACAAATTTTATTCCCAGTTTTAAACTGATAGTTAAAACATATAAGTGGATCATTTTACGAAATGTATGTATACATTTAGTGGTAAATTATTATTATTCTAAATTCAGACCTGCATAAACAAATGTTTAATTGGATTTTAATTTTTTAATAGGTCTAAAAACAATAAGAAAGTTGTGCACAGTCAAGGACGTCAGATAGTTTACAACGTTTATGAATTTATGAAAAAAGAAAAAGAAAATAAAAATCCTTTTAAGTTAGAACAGCTTCAGGTCCGGGTAGCCAAGGCTACAGGTGTTTCATTAAGTACGATCAAAAGAATAATACGTGAACATGAAGCTAGTCCGTCTGCTAGTCTGTCGTCGCCTAGGAAGAAAATAAACAAACCAAGTCCTAGAACAACCCTAGATAAGTTTGATGAAGAAATAATTCGAACCGAAGTTTATAGATTCGCAGCTATTTATAAGCGACGTGTAACTATGAAAGCCTTGTTTGATGCTGTAAAAAATGATTTGAATTTAATTGGAAAAATTTCAAGTTTTAGAAAAATAATTCATAAACTGGGATTTCGTTGGAAGAAAAGTCAAGATAATAGAAAAGCATTATGCGAAACAACGGACATACGATTAAAACGCACAGAATATTTAAGGAAATTAAAACAATATAAAGAAGAAGGTATATTGGTTTTGCATTTTATAATTTCATGTTCAAAATGTAACTGAAAAATAAAAATTATTGTTATTTATTAATTACTACTATTTTTCGGCCACTTGTTTTAAGAATTGTTTTTTTAGGGCAAAATATTGTGTATAGTGATGAAACATACATCCACAGTAGTCATACTGTGGCAAAAACTTGGGACGATGGTACAATGAATTGTTTAAAATCACCTGTAGCCAAAGGAAAACGTCTAATTGTTGTCCATGCTGGAAGTAAAAAAGGATTTGTTCCTAATGCCGGACTGATTTTTAAATCTGGTTTAAAAACAGGAGACTACCACGATGATATGAATCAAAAAAACTATTTTAAATGGCTGGAGGAAAAATTAATTCCTAATTTGGATCCCAATTCAGTTTTAGTAGTCGATAATGCATCGTATCATAATGTGCTGGTAGAGCCTAATCCAACTTCTAACTGGCTGAAAGCAGATATGCAACACTGGCTCAGAGAACGTGGTATTGTTTTTGGAGACAAAGAAACTAAACCTGAACTATATGCAAAAATAAAACTTAATAAACCACAAAATAGTGTTACTATAATGGATAGATTATTAGCCACACATGGCCATATTGTGCTGAGATTACCACCGTATCATCCTGAATTGAATCCAATAGAAAAAATATGGGCAATCGTTAAGAATGAAGTAGGAATATGCAATACGACATTTAAAATGGACGATGTTTGGAGATTAGCAGAAGAAAAATTGGCAAATGTCACAAATGATGTATGGAACAATGTCTGTCAACATGTGGAAAAAGTAGAAGAAGAATATATTAGCCGCGAACATTTCATTGACGAAGTCAATGAACTTATAATACGCATAGACGATAATGATAGTGATGAAAGTGATTTCTTTAATTCCTCAGATAATGATGATAATGATGATGACTTGGGTTGTTAACCNGTACAAATCTTTGCGAGGATAATACGATATATTTGCTATACATAATAATTATATTTTACATAGTTTATACACAATACATTTTTGAACGCGTACACATCTCTACCAAAATTTGACCTATTCTTCGGGTTAAATACACACATTGTCCGCTCTCTACTCATTACTATCTCTACTTGTTCATTTTGATGATAGGATGAACGTTGGAAAACAAGTCTAAGATAAAGACTTAACAAAAACAGTGCGGACATGATCACGTAAGTACGTGTTACGGAATTTGATTGTTTATTTATGATTCACTCCCCGCTGATTCATTTAAGAATGTCTTGCCCATTTAAGGTAGACAGCGGTGATACTAATAATTTCTATTGCATTAATTGCGCAGGCGATTTCTTCATGAATTAGCAGTAGTCGCTTATTTCCTTTGTATTTTAATTTTAACGAAATCATTGCATCCTTCGAGAGCTATTAGTGAGTTCCTTATTTGTTTTCTACTTTTATAGCCGCGTCCAGATGATTACCCTAATGAGTTTTACTGGTTTAATGGGTCTAGCCTTCCTTTTTATTCAAGTCAGTAAATCACCGGTTAACAAAGGCTACTGAATTTCTGTAAACAAACGCGGTTTATACAAAGGCTTTTTGGATTTTGCATGCATTAAAAATAAATAAAAGTAAGCAGACGATTATTAATTAGCTGGTGACTGGATGTTTACAGCTTTGGGCAAAGATGACAGAAGTGACAAATGATCGGCACATTCTTTGTCTGTCTTGACATTCTCGGATTAGGAATAGGGTTCAAAACAAAATATGGTTTCAATTTGAAGTAGATACTTCAATAATGTATAAATTTAAATATAAAATATACTGTTATAAACTACTGGAAATAATTTAGGGAACAAAAAATCCATAAAATGTTTTAGTGATTTTGAAAGTTGAAAGGCTCTCAGGGAAAATGGTCGTGCTGAAATAAAAAAAATCATTTTGAAGCTTTTAATTCTCTAGTTCCAAGAAACTTTTTCTCGAGCAATCAAAAGAATTACCTCGAGAAAAAATTATCAAGTTTTCTTTTAGGTCCGCGGAATGCTAAACAATTTTTCGGACTTGACATTAATTTGAAGAAAGTGCAAGAAAATACATTTTGCGGTTTTTTAGAAAATCTATAACTAATTTACAAATATTGGCAAGATCATCGAACCGTTTTTCTGTTCCAAATGATTTATATTTGTTTCTGACATGTGTCGGCCTTTGCATAACATAGTTACACTAACTAAACTTTATTTAATTGCATTAAATGCAAAGTTGATACCCCAAGGTATTCATTCCTCGATTTACATACATTCATAATATTGACTTTCGATATTTTCTGCGAAGTTTACTTAAGTTTCAAAAAACAGTTTTTTCCAAAACTACTTTTTCCAGTTAAAAAAATGTATCAAAAGATTTTGTAAACTTTCTTTTTTTTTGTCAGAAACGACTGTGTTTTTGTTTTGTTTTCTCAAACATCCAGCAACTTTTCCAAAAAAAATATTATTTTGAAATTTGTTTTACTCTTTTTTTTTAAATTTAAACGATATCTAATATAAAATGTGCGAAAAGTGGAGAAATATTGATGATGTAATGTTTAGGAGAAATAAACGTGCTCCTTTAATTTTTCCCAAAATGTTAATCATTTAGAACAGAAAACGGTTTCATGGATCAACTTGTCAATGTACAGGGTTATTATAGGTATATCGAGATAAGTTTTTCTCAACATTAGTCTTTTCATCAAGTCAGCGGCAGACAATAATTTCCATATATCTTTAAGAAATGAAAGGAAACTTTCATTACCAGATTGACGATTGACCACAAAATACGAGATTTTTCTTTGGTAAATATAAGTACCTTTTAAAATAATTCACATATCTATCTAAATAAAACAACTAAAACTATATTTTTTAAAAATTCAATAAACACAGTCTTAAATTTTCAATTAAATTTGCAACTAAATATTATTTTTTTAAGAAATCTAACTGTTAACCTTATTTGTATAGGTATGTCACTAAAATGGATGAATTTGACAACACTTAAGGAATTGCACAGAAAAATATAAAAAAACGTAGTGATGCTAATACGTGCATATCAATGTTTTAAAATATTCTAAAAATTACTACATTTTGCCCTGGATTTTAGAGTAAAAATAGAACATATTAAAAAAATAATATGTTTTAATTTTCTGATGTAGATAAAATGTTGGAAAATATACCACATCAATTGTGAACATCAATAGAATTACAGAGGTGTATACTGCCAGTTGGCACTTCTTAAAACCAGTGTGTTATATTTCGATCAAATCTAAATTTCCGGAAGTCGAAGTGCCGAAAAATGTGGTCGTACATCTTTCTGTCAAGACTTAAAATAATATTAATATAAACTGAATAACTGAAATACTTTAAGAAAAAGAACAACTATAAATTGAATCATAACAGGAAAATCGTATTAATTCAATGTCGGGTGAAATTCATAGCTTATCCAAAAAAATTGGGAATAGATGCGGCATGAGAAATTTGTAAAATCCTTAGTTTCTGAGAAAAAAATTATTAAAGTTGTAGTACATTCAAGCATTACATAGCTGGACATCTGTAGTCTCTAGCGTCATTCGCAATACGCGTGGCCTCAGCGACTCCGAATACAGAAATCCGATTTTACAATCGTCGTTGGATTAGTGTTTACCTGTTATCTGTGGTTTTTACAATAGTTTTTTAGTGTAGTGTCAAAAATATCTTGCGTGTATAGCAACTCGAAGTTGATGAACATCGTTTTAATTTACGGTGAAGCAAGACAACATTTGTGTTCGTTCATAGAAACTGATTGTGAGTAAGACGGAACCAACGTGTTTACACGTCGCCGTCGGAGGTTAAAATTTTGAACAGTTATTGTAACATTAGGTATGCCAAATTATTTTATTATTTAAAACCACAAATTAANGACCAGTTTCCAGTGCCATGCAGAAGTGTATTTTTAAATCATTTTTGAACTGCCCCTTTTGATTTTTTCTTTACAAAATTGTATTTGTAAGAGTCCCTTGTACATCCAAATATTTTTTTTTGGATAAGTTCTGATTCACCTTGTATAGATAGTATGTAATTATATTTAGAGAGAATTGAGGGTGTAAACACAGATAATCTTTGTTACTGGATATAAAACTAACAAAAATAAAATATTTTTTTAATCAAATATTATCCGCTCTGAAATTTATAATGATATAGTTGACTTGGATTTATATACCATCATCTACAAACGTTAAGTTTACATAAAATGTCAAACATTCAAGATATTCATTAACTCCAGTAAAAAAATAAGGATGTACGTTGAATGTAGTTTAATGAAAGCTATTTTTGAGAAGTGGTAGTAGGTTTCACACGGTCTGTACTATTTCCTACACAATACAGCCTCTAAAATATGATCCCGTCATTAAATTACGTAAAGGAAAGGAAGCTTTCAAAGTGCTCCAGTACCAATTAGTAAATATTGTACAGTCGCTTCAATAACGAGCTTTGTAGACCAGCTGTTGTGTACGTTCTAAATTTATTTGTTGTGTCGTTGACATTAGGATGTAGGTACGGTCGCGACTGAAAACATAAATTTGCTGAAGTTCAAACCGAAAATAAATATTTTGTTCCCGATTTTATGTAAGGGCTAAAAATAGAGAGTATACGAACCTTGCTTCCTCATAGGCTGTTAATATTTTCGGTTGATTCTTCAAAGAGTAGGCGAAAGACGACAACAATTTTGCATTTTTTCATTTAATATCCAACATAAATAAATGAAAAATAATTAAATAACTCAAAAACTTGTATTATTAAAAGTATTGTTTGTTACTGATATTTCAGTTGCATTACTTTTCTTAATAGCTTTTTCTATGCCTATACCTATTACTTGTACAATGGAGAAGATAAACATTTTTAAAGCTCATTTTAATTATTCTTAAAAGTAAAGTAAAAATACAGTTGCTCTAATAATAAAAAATGTACGATTTAAAAATAATACCTAATACTAGATGTCTATTTCTGATTTCCAATTCCAATTTTCTGCACTTTATCTGTATTTATTTTCATTTCGTGTTGACAAATATTTAATTACCTACTATGTTTGGTTTGCCTAATTCCTTTATATTTATGGTTCATAACACACATAGGTACCTGTATTTACAATAATATAAATAGAAGTATTTTAAATTTGTAATGTTTTACGTTGCATGCAAATATTATTACATGGAATGTAAATATTATTATTTTTATGTAAGGACATTGCCTCTATTTTATTTAATTAATCTCTTCTCAAATCCATATCATTTATTCATATGAACTGATTAATTATAATTTATAGAAGATGATTTGTTCTACATTCTAAAAGGCAATTTTAATGTTACATTATAGTCAACTTTTGATTTATGACTAATTTCACTCTAAACTCTAAACGGTAAGTAAGCGACCTGTATTACCGATATTGGTGAATGGCAATGAACAATTAAATAAATCATACATAGCTTGCCAAGTGTAACACTAAATGTCTCTAAAACCCTAAATAAAAACTGAAATATTATCTTGAAATGTACTGCAGAAATGATTTTATATTTTGGAATTTCAATGACACATACCTTTTTCGGTATGCCTACATCTGTGGAGTATAATTGCAGAAAGTATAACGGTTTTATTTATTAAATTCAATTAAAATGAGGTGAGATACTTGTCGAGAGTATTGCAATAAATAACCGCTATCCTTATATGGATGTAAGATAAGTGCTACAATGAATTATTATTATTAATAACCAACAACGGAGATCTTACCTTTTTTAGATGTTTGTTGACCCATTTCGTGAACGTTTTCTTCTGTACGGCATCTCTTTCATCTGTAACGAGATAAATGCAATTACAAAAACATCATGTACAATGTAACAAATCATATCTACAGGTTAAAAAACATATAATTTTCATTTATCGTTAATTTTATTATTTGGAACCATTAATTGTATTTGGAAAAAGTAATTGCCGTTTATTTTGAATGTATTCTGTAACTTGTCTAAATTTTTTATGACGATTATACTTATTTATACTAAAAATATTTAATTGACCTAAAGAAAAAATGTGAATAAACTTTGACTACTACTTAAATATCTAAACAAAATTAAAAGTGGCTAAAAATATTCATATCTTCCAATATATCATAAAATTTAAAGAAATATATAATAATCATCTGATTATTTCATATCTATCAAATTTAATAGCATAAGCAGGAATGATGAACAATTTTTAATCTGAAACAAAGTACACATAGTATGCCGTACTGAAAAAAGAACCATTTAAATCTGGACTAAGCAATAGTACCTAATAAACATTTTCTACTAAATTTCCTGTTATAGAACATAGAATATAGAACATATTTTTCTTAAGGCACATTCACAGTCGTTACCTACACATTTGATTATTATTAGCGCAGATGAATCATCTAAAGTGAATTCATTTTATATTCATACGTTGCAATAAAAGAATACCCATTTATAACCATATACCAAAAATACCCAAAGGGCTGTTTGCTTTTAAAACAATACTAAATTGTTGGCTTGATCTTCTTTCCACTTAAAAATCATAATCTAATAATTAACAACTCCTTTAGAAAGAGAACAAACAAAGGCAAAAACTTTAATTATAGGAATCTCAAATTTCGCATTTAATGGAAACATCAAGAATCACTGAATGTGATGTTTAACTGGTTCCCTTTCTGTTTCATTCATTAAGATTCATCCCGGATGAACAGAACGTAGAACAGGTCCCACTTAACGTTCATTCCAGATCATAAATTTTGATGATTTACTGATTACCTACATGTTTACTTTTCATTTACTAGTATAGATCTGTTTTTAGAGAAAGAAATATGAATTCACAACATCTTTTACGTGGCTAGATAAACGCTGCTAGTAATTTACATATGACCTAACAGTTTTGTAATTTTCATTATATTTTGGGTTAAAAGTAATGAAACCTTTTCTAATTTTTATTGAAAGACTACTTGAAAGCAGAAATATTGGTTTTAAAAAAATAAAACTTTTCTTGATCTTGCAGGTTAAATGAAGCAATAAGTTTCCAAGTGAAGATTTGAAACACCAAATAAAAAAATATAAGAGGAAAAAGAATTTTATTACGTGGATAAAACATACAATGTGGAATAGGAATCTTGGAAATAAAGAATTTACTGCTGAAGTACGCTTGGAACATATCTGTGAATTCGTATTTTTGGTAACTGGTTCACTGTTAACAGTTTTGGCTGTCCAGTGCCAAGCGCCGGAAAGAAGGTACTACTTCAGATTATTTATTTCTAAGTAAATTTGGAGGTTATTTATATTGCAATTAATAATTACTTTGCTTAGTAGTTATATAGACCACAACTGCTTCCTACAAGTATATTTAAATTGTAAAGATTTTTCAACTAAAGATAAAGATGTAAGTAATACTTAATATTCTCGAAAAGAGTTACTCTTCTAAAGTGCCTGTTTCTTCTATATTCCTATTTAACACGGTGGACAACTCAGATTTGTTCGAGAACTTTAAAATTCCATTTACATAGAATTTAAAAAGAATTTACTATTTTGTGCGGTATACATTTTTTTAAGCTCAATAGATTAATTTCAAATGAATAATATTTTCGATATCTTAAAAAAACGAATCAAGCCAATTTTTTTAATCTTATTGGTGGTAGAAAGTCCAATTCAATTTTTGGTTTCTTGGAAAAAGGTACATATCGACCGATGCTCCCTGAAAGTTTGCGATCACCTAATAGCCTATTCGCAAAAGTTTATGACAAGATGCAGCTCTTGTAATATCAACTTTATCTGTGTTTACGTCGAGCTCTTCAAGATTCCTGTTGGCTGTCGGCTACTATAGCTCGTCAATAATTTTGGCCAGTGATCTGTTTTATCAGTGAACAAATATACTGTCGTATGAATTAAATCTATAACGAGATAAAATTCACGTAAACACTTCAGCTGTCTACACCAAAGTGAGGTTTACCAAACACATCTTTTGAGTGACAGTCGACGGAAATTTTGACGAGGAATGTGGACATCACGTTGAAGAGAGCATCGGTAGATATGCAGTTTATCAATGTAATTACCAACGACACATTTGTGAAGTCTGAATGAAATGATTACGATCAGTGCTTGTAATTACGTACATACGATCTGCGCGCGATATGTTTGCCGATGGACTTTCTGATCAATCACTCAAAAACCACTGAAGACATGGGCTTCAATCTGGATGTATTGTAAAAAACTAACCAACTAACAATTGGCGTCGATATTAAAGAGGGTCTCAATTGTCTGAAAAAAAGTTATTTGATGCTGAGGAGAATATTAGAGATTCCAATAGAGTATTTCAAATGAAGTATCAGCTATTCTTCAAGTGTGTTCGTAGAAGATACGTTAACGAGGAAAAGTGCAAAAACTATGACAATGTTAGAGTTTCCCAACAACGACCCAATTATTTTACTTCAGTTGTTGAATAATTAGAGATGCAATATTATGGAAAAGTTAAATTTATCCTTCATTTGAATACGAGCGAATTAGTATAAATTATAAGAATTTTCGCATTTGTTTAATTCCTAATAACATGATTTTTTAATTTTTAACAAAGAACGATGCATTTTAGCGAAAGTCGTTCAAAAGGCACACATATTTTAATTAGAAAGGGTCTACCCAATCTAGAATGGATCATTTGCTGTTCTAAAAACTTTTTTGGTAGTTGGAACGCCTCAGATCTCTCTTATTCCATCGCAATGGTTAATTTTTGTCGAAATGTAGGTAACTACTATAAGGAAACAGCACTATAGCAAATCTGAAATCTACAATCTTTAATGATTCTTGGGTAACTAATGAAAAACTTTGTTTTAGGTCCAGCTTTTGAAATTAGGAAATGTTTTAGGGGAAATGTTCATCTTATTCTTTTGTGTTGATGAAAGGAAACAGCCCCTTTTACAGATTCCGACAGAGCAGTTAGCGGTTCCTCAAGTTTATTCGTAGAAGACACGTTTACGAAGAAAAGTCCAAAAACTACGACAGTTGTTGAATAATTAGATATGCAATATTATGGAAAAGTTTTAAATAAGAGCGAATTAGTGTAAATTATACAAATTTTCACCTTTGTTTCACTCCTAATGACGTGATTTTTGAAATTTTAACAAAGAAAGATGCATTTTAACGAAAGTCGTTCAAGAGTCAAACGTAACGAGCGTTCAAATAAAAACGTGGTCAAAGTTGGCTCTGACACATTGGACGTAGGGAGCAGCTTATAGCGACCAACTTAACCTCATTTCTCAACGAGCTGTATAGCAGCTGTCAGTTTCAATAACGTTAATGACTATATAACTTTATTTTAAAGAATAATCGTGATAACAATAACAAACAATTAAAGGAGCTGCGGAAAGTGTCCCCCTCCTTGTTATAACAATAAATTAAAGCAGCTGCTGAAAGTGTCCCCCTCCTTGTTCCAAGCACTTTTCACACCTGTTCCTCAAAGAATTAAAGACATTTTCTAAGATGCTCGGGGTATTGTTAATTTCACGAATCTTGTCTATAAGTCGAGCCTGCAGATGGTTTAAATCAGGAATAGGCAGTTCAAAAATAGTGTTTTTAAGGTAAGGCCACAAAAAGAAATCACACGGCGTAATATCACATGACCTCGGTGGAAATTC
>NW_019416519.1:548368-575706 GCF_000390285.2 Anoplophora glabripennis
TGACACATTGGACGTAGGGAGTAGCTTATAGCGACCAACTTAACCTCATTTCTCAACGAGCTGTATAGCAGCTGTCAGTTTCAATAACGTTAATGACTATATAACTTTATTTTAAAGAATAATCGTGATAACAATAACAAACAATTAAAGGAGCTGCGGAAAGTGTCCCCCTCCTTGTTATAACAATAAATTAAAGCAGCTGCTGAAAGTGTCCCCCTCCTTGTTCCAAGCACTTTTCACACCTGTTCCTCAAAGAATTAAAGACATTTTCTAAGATGCGTCCATTTCTAAAGTAGGACTCTATGATAAACACTTTTTGTTCTTGAGAAAACACCATTTTAAACGCTTTTTAAAACGAAAATAGCGGCGGTATAGCGCTTTGACAGATGACGTTTAAGTTCATTTGTTATACGCTACGCCCTACGTCCAAATTTTCAGAACCAACTTGACCACGTTTTCATTTGAACGCTCGTTATTTTGATTAGAAACGTCTAGAATGGATTCTTTGCGGTGTTAAAAACTGTTTTTGGTAGTTGGAACGCCTCAGATCTCTGTTATTCCATCGCAATGGTTACTTTTCGTCCAAAAAATGTAGGGAACTACTATATGGAAACAGCCCTATAGGAAATTTGAAATCTACAATCTTTAATGATTCTTGGGTAACTAATGAAAAACTTTGTTTTAGGTTCAACTTTTGAAAGAATGCAGAACCGTTAGGAAATGTTTTAGGGAAAACATTCTTCTTATTCTTTTATGCTGATGAAAGGAAACAGTCATGAAAATAAGTCCCAACGTTGAGTATATTTTTTGCATACCTATTAAATAATTTCTAGTTAATTTCAAAACAAACCTACCGCAGCATGTTCTTGAATTTGTGCTGTGCTGTACTTGTGGCACTATAAAGTAACATCAGAGACCACAGCTTTCCAATTAAATTACAAGCGAGGTGATACAAATAACGAACCCCATTCTCAGAAGAATAATTAGCCATAAAACTTATTCTCGAGGCAGGAAACATACACACGCAATAAGGTATCGCTATTCATAAACATATTTTAACTGTACACCATAATCCTCTAAATGCCGTGGAATTGCCTCGTGTGTATGTACGTATGTACATAACTGTGCAAGCATAAAATACGTCACGGGCAGACGTAAAGTCTCTAGATAATAGATTAAAATGAACGAGCTCCTTGTTCGTGCTCAAAAGGCAGGCATGCTACATGGAAAAATAGTTTTGAAAACACAGTGCAGGCGTTGTATTTTAAACGATATCCACTTGTTAGCTCGACGTTTTATTGTCCTGCGAGCAGAGAAAGTGGCATCGTCCGCCGATGCCAAAAAAATTTGTAAGTTAAAGATAATCATCGTAGAGTATACAGGATGTAACGTAAAGGTTGAGAATAAATTAAAGGGTGGATTTTTTATTAAAAAAAAATAAATATTTGTCATATAAAGTTATGGTCTACGGGTTATCTTTTCCAAGCTACAGGGAGCTAAAAAATTTCTCAAAATATTTAGTTTTTTAATATTATTTTCAATGCAAAAGTCTTTTTTTCAATGCCTATTTGACCATGTTCGGTGGCTGAATCAAAGCATACTTCATATAGCCCAGTCGGGTTGTCATTTAACCGGGAAAAAATTAAGGACCACAATTTTATAGTTCTCAACTTTAGGGGGGTCAATAGTAGTGTAAATTCAGAATCACGACTGAATTCCACCCCTGCGTCAGCCGCCATCTTGAATTTAAGGAAAAATCGTTTTTGCTCAATATCTCGGCCATTTTCAACTTTACAACAAAAATGGTAAGGACTTAAGTTGTTGCANTCCAATATGGCGTCCGCAATCATGGAAAATTCTGTTTAATCAGCAATATTGATAGATAAGAAACATAAAAATACCGTATTGTAGACTGAATCACCATATCTATACGTTTTTGGGGTTGCTGATTTCGAATTCAATATTCATTCAACCCCATCTGGTTACTGTTCGTCCCTAACCTTAAAAATACTTCAAATATTTGAAATAATGCATTTCTACGATGAGTAACAGTCTAACCACCACAATTTATGTTTTCGGGATCGCTGAAACCAATTCTGATATCAATATAACTTCAACTAGTCAGAGTTCGTGCCTAACCTCAAAAAAGTAGCGCAAATTGCTAAGATTACACTTTTCTACGTTTAGAAATGACGTGTAACCAACATATCTTTATATTTTTGGGATCACTGAATCGAATTCCTACATCCGTTTGAACCCAACTAGTCACTAGTCGTACCTAACCTCAAAAAATATTCCAAATCACTAAAATGACACTTTTTCTGGTTGAGTTATAAAGTCTGATCACAATATCACTAAAATCGCTTATAATCTATTACAGGTAACTAAAGATTATTATATCCGATTGATCTGTTATTTACAAAAGTTACCCCCAAGTCGTATCACTTCTCTAACCCTCTCGTGGTAGTTCCAATATGGCGCCTGAAGATACGCATAATTTAACGCTAAAATGTGTCCCACTCGAAAACAAAATGGACGCGTCGCGGCAATTTTAATATTTTGGAACGTAGTTCAAAATAAGCCGGGTGCAAAGTTTTCAATGGTACACCCTATATGCTTTTTGTGTTTAATCGGGTTGAGGCCGTTATCATGGCTAAGACATAAAGTCTGTATTACCTTTTCTTTAGTATTATATGCAGAATTTCTAAAAAGGATTTGTTTTTTTTATATGGAACATACCTTTCATCATATTACAAGCTCATTTGGAAAAAAAACATAAAAATATGGTGGTCGCACTATTATAGCTTTTGAGGTTAGGTACGACTAATGACTAGTTGGGTTCTAACGAATGTAGGAATTCGATTCAGTGACCCCAAAAATATAAAGATATGTTGGTTACACTTAATTCCTAAACGTAGAAAATTGTAATCTTAGCAATTTGCGCTACTTTTTGAGATTAGGCACGAATTCTGAGTAGTTGAAGTTATATTGATATCAGAATTGGTTTCAGCGATCCCGAAAACATAAATTGTGGTGGTTAGACTGTGTTACTCATCGTAGAAACGTATTATTTCAACGATTTGAAGTATTTTTAAGGTTAGGGACGAACAGTGACCAGATGGGGTTTAATTAATATTGAATTCGAAATCAGCAACCCCCAAAACGTATAGATATGGTGATTCAGTCTACAATGCACGAAGCTTTTGACACGTCGAACGTCAATATTGTAGCATTTTTATTCTGGGCAGCCCACTGTGCCCGTTGACGTGAAACGCCCGATATCAATAATTTTTTTAACTTGTCACACATAACGTTGTACTGAAAATTGTCTTTTTAACAAAAAATCCCCATAAACTAATTTTGTGGAAGGAATAGTTTTAAAATTATCTTCCATTTACTAAACTGTGTGTACGCTCATTATTATAAAATAACAGTACTATAAACGGTTAATCCTTCGAAAAAACTATAAGAGAAATGAATATCAGGGCGGGCCTAGGGGTTCTAAAAGCGGGTTAACCTCCACAGAGCCTAGCTTGAGAACAAGGATAGGTCAAAGATTCTCAGCTGAGAGGAAATTCTGTAACTTGCTATGACCAGGTACACAGGCATAAAATCCTGAAAATATTGCAAGAACAGTGGAAAATTTAAAATCACTATCTTGTAAACTAATCCGAATTGTGTGAAATCACAATGGAAGATAAAACAGCAATAGGTATTTAATTGTATTTTTTCCGAATATTATCAATAAGATCATACACTATTTTTAGAGTTGTATAGGTATAAAATAGATAAAATTCAAACTAATATTCACCAGAATCTAAAAGAATTTTGGTTCCTGTTAGTATAACGATATACTTACGTATCTAATTCTAGATAATAAAAAGTTAAATTATGACGCTATTGATTGAATTGAAAAAGAATTACCTAACAGTATTTATAAAAATAAAACAGTACATACAAAAAATTGTAAAAGAACACAGTTAGATTTTCATTTATTAATAAATTCTTGATACACAATACCTAAAAGAAGTTATACGTTCTCTTATTTTAATTTACTAACGTTTTTTTTTTCCTTTCCTAACAGCGTCGATATAAACTTAACCCAGATGAGGTGCACTAATATTATTTGTATAAATAAACAAAGACAAAATCGACCTTCTGGTTTTTGTAATTATTCGCAAAACGATAATAAAAATACCAATAGCGGCGCAATATACTTACAGATATTTATTTTTATCTGAGCCAGTAATCAAACAAATTGATATGTCCATGACTCTGCTAGTGTTTGCTTATGTATTAATTCAATTATTACCTTCCAGGTGTACTACAATATTGATATAAGATTAGATAATTAACATACTGAGAAAATATATTACGCATCTCTCTGCTATAGCTATAATCATAAGTGACTTCTGAATAGTCATGGTTTGTATTTTCAGGACATTGTTTATTATTTACATTTGAGCTCACATTATGATTTCTAACATTGGTAATTACATTCGTGACACTGAATATAGTTTGTTCAATGTTTACATCTACATACAGTGAGGTCACGGCATTGTACCAAAATTTCCAATACCCAATTTTACAATTAATTCTTAATTAAAATACAAATAAAAATTTTGTTGTAATAGAGCTATTATGTATTGGAAAATAAAATATAAAATAAAATATAATAAATAACATAATTCGAAAAACAGTTTTAAGGAAATACTAAATATGAGTTCCATTTGAGTTCTATTTTTAAACCTTAGCGAATGATAAGAATTAAAAACCGCAATGTGTTGTTCTTTGTGGTTTAGAACAAATTAATTTTAAGACAGATGTCATTTCATTTAAACGAGAATATAGTACTTTCCAGTTTAGTGAGAATTATCAAGAATTAACTGTCCTTCCATGAAAAGTGTGATAATTTCCATTCCAGTAGTTTAACATCAGTATACAGGGTTAGAACTATTTAAAGGGAGACTACAGGGATATCGGAAACCGTTAGTCATACAGGGTGGCTCAAATTACAAAAAAGTTGCACATTATGGGACGAGTGTTTTGGTGAAAACAGATCCAAGATATCTTCGATAGTTTCTGAGATATCTCGAAAAAAGTGAAAATATCGATTTTCAATTTTTCGTTATAACTCATTTGCTTTTTAAGACAGCCTCACGAAATTTTGTATCTAGGCATTATCCAACATGACGATTTCAATGGTGAGTTCAGATTTTTTCTATCTTCCATTGTTTCAGAGTCGCGATGGTCAACTTTTTTTTTCTTATGGACGCCATATTGGTTCTCCTCATGGATGGATAAAGAAAAAAAATACGAATTCAACCATGTATCACACTTTACAAAAATGTCCTGTCTGCCTGCAGCAATTTGAATTTTTTTTAATTTTTCTGAAATAGTAGGCTGATGTCCGAAGTGTCATTTTCTTTAGTGTAAAACATAACATGGTGTTCCATTTAAATTAACAAAGTTAATATCTCGGCCCATTTTGTTTGAACTTCATTTGTTTTTCTACATCATTTTCGAAAACTTCATAAAGAATAGTGCAACTTTTGTATTTCACATTTTTTTATAACTCTTAAAACAAAAAAGTTAAAGGGGGGGTGTCAAAATAATCCATAGGATTCATGTCCGGAGTTCTGGCCGGCCAATGAATGAGTCCATCTCTCCCAATACATTGTTCACCGAATCTGTTATTTAAAAATTGTTTCACTTGCAAGGTACTATGTGCTGGAGCACCATCATGCTGATATCAGCATTCCACATAACGCATGACCGGCAATGTTTGTGGAGAAATTCCTCTACATAATTTTGTAGAAGGTCCAAGTACTTAGGCCCATTTAATGTACAGGGTGATTCACTATATTTTGAGGATGAGCTTTCTGATACCTTCATCAAAAAAATCTCCCGCTGCCACTCGGGCGCATTGTTTCACGGTACTGTGGACTAGTGCTGGCAAAAACCGGAAAAAAGTGAAACCGGTTGACCGGGTTCCGTAAAAACCGATTTCAGATAAAACCGGTTAGTCGAATAGTTGCTAAAACCGGTTATTCGAATGAATCGCCAAAACCGGATATCTGAAAATCGGTGCTTTACAAAGACAGACCCGGAGAAATTGTCTAAAAAAAAATACAAAAGTCTTAACAAAAATCTGGAAGTCGGTCAATTGCAATCGGACAAATCGATGTCTAGTCTAAAAAAAAAGGAAGTAGATCATCGAATAATCGGATATTCGGAAGATTCGATTCGAATAACCGAATAACCGGTTTTCGGATATTTGAAGAATCGAATAACCGAATAACCGGTTTTCGGATATTTGAAGAATCGAATAACCGAATAACCGGTTTTCGGATTTCATAAAAATCCGAATTATTCGAAACCGGTTAACCGACTATCCAAAAAACCGATTTCAGTTGCCAGCACTACTGTGGACCCCATCGTTGCGTCGGTAGAAAACCTTATTCCACCCATAAACACCTTCAGAGAAGAAAGAATATAAAAATCAGAAGGTGCCAGGTCAGGGCTGTGAGCAGGGTGATGGATCCGATGATGTCCCAATCGAATGAATCCAAGAGTTGCTTTATGGTGTTGGCTGTGTGAGGACGTGCATTGTCATGTAACAAGCACACTCCCTTCGTTAAAATTCCTCTTATTTTGTTCTATATCGCTCTCCGTAGTATTTTCAGAGTTTCACAGTACCGCTCAGCATTAATTGTTTCCCCTGGTGTAAAAAGTCAATGAACCGAATCCTTTTACGGTCCCAAAACACAGTTGCCATGATTTTTCGAGCCGAAAAAATGATTTTGAATTTTTTCGCTGATGATAAAGATGGATGTCGCCACTGCATTCATTGTTTCAGTGGTGTAGTGGGCTACTCACGTTTCGTGGCCAGTCACAATACAGTCAAGGAATTGTTCACCTGGCGGGATTAGAAATAGCGGCACTCACTTCAATACGCCACTACAACAACAGTTCTCAACTGACTGAGACAAACGAGCGAGAGTTCTGCTTCCAACACCTTAGCCCTGAATGCAGTATTGCCAACTGTGTTGAAATCAAAAACCACAGAGTATCAGAGTCTCAGTACTCTTACTTTTTGGATATGCCTTATACTAATTGCACATAATATTGGCCAGGAAATATAGAGTTGGACGCGACTTTTTTTCGGCAAGCTGAATTTACCACTATAGATGCTAAATGTTATGTACAATAACATATTAGTTTCCACAGTCATAAAAATGGGGGGGAAGATTGTTTACAGGGTGGTTAATTGTATAATTTTTACGTAAATTCACGTTTTTGGCTTATAACTTTTTTCCGTTCATTTCCACGTGAAAACAGTAAAGTACTTTTTTTTCGTCTTCAAAAGACCTACAAAACTAGCGTAAAAAAATATTGATTAGATCAAAAGTTATAAACAGAAGAAGTTTATTTATGACTTTTGAATTCAACAATTATAAACTGCGTTATTATTACCAGAACGTTTTGGCATCGCATCCTCTCATTCCTTATCACTGTCTAATAACTCACACAAAATCTGGAATCGGTAAGTTGAATCGTTTACAAGTTTTGGCCTTATAAACAAATTAACTAATTATTAATCTGGACTATCCCGATGATCTTCCACAATCGCACTGATTTTTTTATGGTAGATTTTATTATAATACATTGAAATCTATAATTTTTTTTTAATTTCAAATTTGCAACCTGGATTTTTTTTATTTTTTAGCTGTAGTTGCAAAATGAAATACACGACGCACGAGCGTGATATAGTTATATTGTATTACACATTCGCAAAGCTTATGAAAAAAGCTTTAAGTAAAAAAAAAATCGTCAAGATTCGTTGAAAAATAACGGAGTTACAAACTGTCAAATATATTATTTTCAAGAGAATTTCGCTTATTTAACGGCAAGACTATGAATATTATCGTCATTTTCTACGGACTCGCTGTCGTTCGCTTCCCCCACCCTTCCGCCGCGCCACGACTTGACAATATTTCTTATGCACATACTTCCACAAATAAAATATTTCTATCTGGGAAAGTACTCGGATTGCCGGTTATGACAGTATTTTTTTGCCGCTACCAACCTAATTTGTTTAACAATAGGCCGTCAACTTTGACAGTCTGTAACTCCGTTGTTTTTCAACGAATCTTGACGATTTTTTTTTAACTTAAAGCTCTTTTCATAAGCTTTCCAAATATGTACTAATATATAACTATATCACGCTCATGCGTGGTATATTTCATTTTGCAGGCAAAAAAATAAAAAAAAATCCAGATTCAAATTTGAAATTCAAAAAAAATTATAAGATTTCAATGTATTATTATGAAATCTACCATGAAAAACATCAGTGCGATTGTGGAAGATCCTCGAAATCGTCCAGACTAATAATTAGTTAATTTGTTTATAAGGCTATAACTTGTAAACTATTCAACTTAACCGATTCCAAATTTCGTGTGAATTATTAGACAGTGATAAGGAATGAGAGGATGCGATGCCAAAACGTTCTGGTAATATTAACGCAGTTTATAAATGTTTAATTCAAAAGTCATAAATAAACTTCTGTTTATAACTTTTGATCTAATCAAAATTTTTTGACGCTCGAGGGCTAGTTTTGTCTTTTGAAGACGAAAAAAAAGTACTTTACTGTTTTCTCGTGGAAATGAACGGAAAAAAGTTATAAGCGAAAAACGTGAATTTACGTAAAAATTATACAATTAACCACCCTGTAAACAATCTTTCCCCCATTTTTATGACTGTGGAAACTAATATGATATTGTACATAATATTTAGCATCTATAGTGATAAATTCAACTTGCCGAAACAAAAAGTCGCGAAATGGTCATTTCCCAGCTTATTTTCCTGGCCTAATAAGATTTAGATATTTCTATATCTAAAAGTTCATTTGAACGTAGGGTTAATATTTTTTTTTGCTTTATATGGGTAACTTTTGTATTTTATGAGACAGGGTCTGTTGGCTGTTGCCCCAGGAAAATTTACTTAATTTTTTTCTCTAAACCGATCGTTATACGATTAAAAAATAACGGAATAAAATTCACACTTTTAGATAAAAATATTTTGTAGAAGACAAATCACGAAATAATTATCGTTTGAAATAAATGTGACTGACCGTTATTTGAACGAACTCATAGTAAAAGGGGGCACGAAAGTGTATGTACAAATAAACGTTGTAGGTCATATCTTTTGGTAAACTAGTTTTTTGAAAGGTAGCTGAAACTTGTATCCACTCATTCTGGTTCTTCTTTGGACTAATTTTTTTTCTATCCATCACTTTAAAACTCTATTACACTTAAAAATTCAAATAAAAATATTACCCTGTGCTATTATTTTTATACTTAGTTTGTCTAATTTCGAATTGAAGAATGTTAATATAAATAAATTGTCCCTCTTATCACGTAGGGGCGTATATTCCAAGAAATGGATATACATATACGCCTGTACGTGATAATAGGGACGAAATGATTGTGCTTGGCGTTTCCGAAGGTGTTTTTATATATAAAAAAAAGTTAGTTTCAACAGTTAACAAAAATTTTTATTAAGATTTGAACCAAGTTTTTTTGTAAAAAGAAACAATTAATAATTACCTACACGGCAACCATAACTCGCTGCTGACAATAAAAAAATACTGGATTGATAATTTTAATGTTAGTGGCATATTTCTAAGTCTGTGCGCAAGTCATCCAGACTAATTAATACACATTCATCAATAACATATCAGGATTTACCTACCACTTTATCTGATATAAGTTCCAGATGCAAATTACTCGACAGAAACTATGTAATTGGCAGATACTATTTTACGTCTAGGTAATAATTTGCGAAAGCAAATATGTGTTTAATGTGTATAAAAATAACCTTTTATGCCTTATCTCGAAATCAAATAAAACAATAATAAGCAACTCTTGAAGCAGCTAACTACTACCTTATTTACTGAATAAACACAATACAGCAACTGATCAATAGCATGTGAGAAAAATTTTCTGCCTTCTGCAATGTTTATTTTTGACTGCTGACTATATTATACGTAAACATTTACACAATTTAAGCGCTCATATATATTTTATTGAAGAAAACAAATCCTCATAACGGTGTACATACTTGAGCAGCTGCAGACTTACGATAAGCATGCATTTTTTAAATGTACCGGAATGCTGTGAAGTAACCGGATTTTGGCCTACAAAGTGAATCCTAGATTTTGTTTTATCTCCTCAACATCAATTTCGCTTACGCTGGGTGTATAAAATGAACTATTTTACAAATTGTAAGATATAAAATAAGTCACAAAAAAATATACACTACATCATTCTCAACCGAAAAACATAAGCATGCCAAAATTATAATTTAAAAACAGGTTTTCATTACTTTTACTTTTTTGACATATACAGTATTTTACATGTACTCTATGCCGTCACTTTTTTTGAAATTTCGGTAACAAAAACCAAATCAAGAATTTTAATATTGATTTCTTATGTTTGTTTTGTTTCGTGATATTGGAATGCATCTAACCTAAAATAAGATTCAGATTAACTGAATTAAGGTAAACAAGAAATCTTGCCAAGTAGATATTTCAAAATTAACTATTTTTTTTAATAATGTCTAGCTTTCAACGTAATATAAACAAAAATATCCCGTTCACATCTCCAAAGAAGTTACAGAATCTCGAAAACCTGGATCTAAATCAAAATTGTACAATAAGTTTGAATTATAGGCTTGCACTGAAAGAAGTTGACATAATTCAGTTTATAGTAAAATCTTTAGATTTAAGAACAAATCTTAATTCAGATATAAAATAAATATGAAATATTTTTTGACAGTCAGAAATAAAATAATTAGGTACCATTAATTCCGTTTATAACATTGCATAAGATAACCTAGTAGCATAGTAATTAAAAGTATTAATAGTAATTACTGCTACCAAATCAGAATTTGCAATGTCTAGACCAATAATTAGAAAAGATTATTGAATACTTCTATTTACCTATATCAATTTTAATTAATTATTTCTTAAATGTAAGTCTAAGATGTAATATATTCAAGTAAAATTTTATACGTAAGCTCCAAAACTGCTATTTGGATATGATGGATATCCTACTACTATCGAAATAAATGAAATAGACCCCTGAGTTTGAAAACCGATATTAAGAAAACGTAGGGGCAAAAAATTGAAATTTAGACTATTACTCTATTGTGAGCTAAAATTTCAGTTAGTTCGTTATCCCATTTTTTAGTTATTAATGAAAATGTTGAAAAAATCAGGGTTTTCTGCCTACGAAATTGATACCTCTCACTTTAACTCGTCGTAATTTTTTTGTTAGTTGCTAAAAAAATTACAAAGTCGAACTATTGCCTTTAGTACTGTGAAGGTCATTTGTCTCAAAAGCTCTTCTCTTGTCTTTCGTTTCTTCTTTACCCTAAAGACAGAAAGTCACATATAATTATTGCATCCTTAACTTTTTTAGTTCTACTTCATTTAAAAAGTACTGATCTCTAGATAATTAGAAGGTTCTACTTACTAATAACTGGTTTTGAAAAAATTCATTTGTTATTATATTGGCAAAATTGGTGTCCAGATAAACGTTGCCTAAATTTAATATATGACCAAAACACCTTGAAGAACTTTTGAGATAACAAAAAATATAATATGTACCATTTCCTTTTAAAAGGAGTATATTTCGCTTCCTATCAATTTAAAAAAGAAAAGAAAACTAGAGTTATCTTTATTTTTGCTGTACTATCCATCATAAAAATACCAGGAAACAATATAGGGCCATATTGAACTTTTAAATATTAATTATTAGAAACGAGCTTTCTATTTATCCCTGTAATTTAATAAGCCTCTTAACCTTTATGTTCTTTGCAAATTTCTAATGGTGTTGTTATAACATATAACAATTTATTATGTAATCTCTTCTCTAGGAAGTGTATAATGCAACTATTTATAGTAATAATAATTTGTGCATTGTATTGACTTTTTCCAGTTTCTAAAGTTCTAATATAGAAAAGTTTTTGCTACTGCTGTTTATGTCCTAAATTTCTTATAATGTCACCAATGAAATATGAACCAGTTTGGAAAATTTTTTATTAATCAATGATTTGACTTCATCGCTTTTCCATTGTTTATACTCACACTATTATTTTTGCTTAATAAGTTAAAATGTCAACCAAATGCACAAAAGCAATTATATGATTTTCTACATATTTTTATATTTCACATATTTTTTAAATGTCGAAAGTAGCGTTATTTCTTAAAATTTTAGTAAGTTTTTAGATGCACTTACAGAAATCAACTACGATGATTCAGTTGGTAAATCAAAGCCAGCTCCGATTTTTTTTAAACAAATTTCTTGAAGTCAGTGATTTCTTTATTAAAAATTTGGCTAATCAGAAAAATATTTTTTAAACGTACTTATAATTAAGTAAATACCTATTTCAAGTTTTTGTTTCAGTCTAAAAAGTCACTGGAAATGTCTGAAGACAGAATATTAGCCATTAATTATTGACTTTGTTGATTATGATCTGTAAACAATAGCATCTGCTTATAAATTTTTTTCATAATTTTCAGCATGACAAATTTTTCTCAATTTTGAGTCCATAGGCTGACTATTGTTTATCATTAATTGCCTGTCATTATCCTGCATAAATTAAAATTTTTAAGTACGTACAAAAGGTTCTGTATTATAAATTGAAGAAACTTATGATACTGGAGCTTTAAGTGTTGCTGATTAAGGTGACTACACAGGGATATAAAAGAGGATACAAAAGAATTTAATCGACTCATGTGTCTTAAAAAAATTTTAGAGGGGTGTTTTGATTTTTAAGGGTTACACCAATTTTCAGAATTTTACAAAACATTTTATTTTCAGCATTTGTTTTTAATTAAGCATTTTCATTTAAAAACAAAGCTGTATAAAATAATTTACTTTTAATGTTAAATAATTTACCACGATAATTTTAAAATTTTGTTATGTAATGCAGTTGACCTAGTTTTCAATAATTTATTCCAAAATCAGATTTAAATTGATTTCTTATTAAAAAAATTCAGTTGGTTTCGCTGTTAACATCAAATTTTATTTGAGCTGAATATATTTGAAAAATGTATACAGAATATTAAATGAGTTTTGTATTGGCTCTTTTCCATGCTTATAATTTGATTTGAGTGTCTATTAACATATATATGTAACTGTAAAAACGCAAAAACTCTTTAACGCGATGAGAATATTAAAAATAAAGTCCTATAGAGGTTTGCCTATGTTACGTTATACAGGGTGTTCTGAAAGTCCGTCAAGAAACTACGGATTAAAATATTAGCAGTATGTAATGAACATTTTTTCGAATTGTCAATTGTTTACAAGTCACAAGAGATGGTATTTACAGCATGGCAACTTGATTAATTGCAGAAAGAATTATCAAAAATTTGATGTTTAATAACACTTTAATAGCGATTAACAGCAATTTCCTGCTAAAGGGTTACATTTATCGATTTAAATTAAGAGTACCTACATAATATTTTTGATATTATTTTTCTTTTCAATAATGTTTTAAATTTCTGTGATGTTTAGCAAGAGAAAAAGTTATTAACAAAACAAATTTTGAGTTCTAGGTAAAGTGCCCTCTAGCGGTGCATAATGAAACTTTTCTCTGACTAGTCCAATACAGTTTCATCTACTTAGTGGGTGTGCCAAATGAGAGCCTAATCGAACTTGAATTAAATAAGTTATTTAAATAGTAAAATAAAAAAAATTAACTTTGAGCTGTAACTTGCAAACAATTGACAATTCGAAAAAAAAATTCATTACATACTGTTACTATTTTAATCCGTAGAATCACTTCCCGGAGTTTCCTGACGGGACTTTAAGACCACCCTATATTTAAAAAAATAATAAACAAGTTCCTTTTACCGTATTTCGAAATTTTTAACAGATACTTACAGAAAATCACGTGACTACTATTGCACACGTCACCTGGAATTATTTTTTTAAACAAAAGCTACTGGCAAATTTGATTTTCAACAAATTTTCCCGAATGTCTTTCTTTGATTACACT
Source organism: Anoplophora glabripennis (assembly GCF_000390285.2). NCBI lineage: Eukaryota > Metazoa > Arthropoda > Insecta > Coleoptera > Cerambycidae > Anoplophora > Anoplophora glabripennis. The sequence continues at coordinate 562,436 of NW_019416519.1, forward strand.
GTATAGATAACACATACAATTTGTTGTACTGTTTTAATTATAATAAAAAGCATTAAATTATTAAATTTCAAATTTGTGAGAACATAAAACAACATGAAGTTGTTAATAATTAGTTGGTTATTCGAATTAAAAATAAGTACAAACCACTCTGTTAAACATCGAAAAACTCGGCAAATCAACTCCATGCCTATAAAAACTTAAACCCTCCACCGTACCTTCTAAAGATTCAATAAATAAATCCCATATAGTACCTTTGAACTTGGTCAGACTTTCTTCGTACCCATGCGGCTTCTCATCCGTCCTCCTGTACTTTTCCGGGGGCCCATCGTAATACGCCTCCTTAGGGTCGAATCCTAATTTTTCCTTGTAGTAGTTCTGAGTAGACATTTTTCACTTATTAGCACATTTACGCGCACTCCCGAATCGTATCGTAAAAAATTGTTAGGACAGTTCGATAAACAAAATTTTTATCAGGCTTAAAACTACGCTTAGATCAACTGCGATTCTCGCCAGATAATCACAGGTGATTCTAACACTTTGCTATACTTTCTCTGTCTGTTTTTTAAAGTCTTTTGGAATGTTTCGTTGTCGTTCGGTTTTTCGTTGAGTTCGCTATTCTACACTACACTACGATGGGCATAGTCTCTAAGGAAAAACAGGAAAATTAGACACAATTAACAGTTGATTACATAACGCTGCCAGTGAAGAGATTCTCAATGTTTTTAACTGCAATAGAAACCCTTGGACAAACCTACAACTTTGTGTTGACCAAGGAAATAACTGTTTGGAACTAACAAGTACAAATGCAACGTAATCAGGGTTTAGGATTATCGATTTGAGGGTGAAATATAGGGGTTGTTCGTTATAGAAATGCTCAGTACTGCAAAAATATAGAATATAGTATTGAATACATTCTGGTTTTATATTTACATATAGTATACTCTATTAATAACACTGAACAGAAACTTGTACCCAGAATTTAAATATAAATTTTAAAAAAATTATTGAAAAGAATTTTTTTTATCAAAATACAGGATTGTAATGTAAATGTAAATCGTCTCACGATATTTCCATGATAATAAAATAAGGGTACCTTTTATATAATCTTTTTTCACAATCGATTAAAGGTAGATGGCATATCATATTTTTGAGATATCTTAAAAAATCTTTCGAGATATCCTATTTATATTTTAAACTTATATTTAGATCTTCTGAACATTATTTTAAGCAGTATTATCAGTATGTTGCGTAATACGAGTATGCAGTTTTTGGGAGCGACTATTAAAATTCCAGAGACAACTTTTTTATGTTATATCAATTTATAAAATCTCTGGATTATTAGAAGGGAAAATATACTTTTGTTTTCCGTTTTCCAAAAATTCAGGTTTACCGAGAGTGCATTTGTAGCCTAATAATAAATTTACATAAAATAATACCTTAGTTATGTTGTGCTGCATTTATTTCCATCAAAAATAAATTAAAATTTTTTTCAAGCGATAATACAACTACAGCCCTAATATTATATTTTTTTCGAAATGTTTCAAAGCACATGTTCTAGATGTTATAAAATTTTACAAATATAAACCTGATAATCATTAAACAGCTCGATTTATTAAAATTAATCCATATTTTTCAAAAGATATTTACAATAGAGTAAAAATGAAAAAGTTAGTGATGAAATAGTCACTTTCTAAGACTACTTACATAGCACGTGGGATTTTAATACTGCTCAAATTAATATCTAGACCTCTAGCCCTAAGTTTAAATTCAAAATGTGAATAAGATATATCTAAAAACTTTTAAGATATCGCAAAAAATATACCTAAAGACGTATATATATTTTTTATCGTCTACTTTTGAAATGAAAACATGTTTTGATGTACTCCTAAAATATTGTAAAGAAATTTGGGACTCCCTACAATTATTTTCAAATAATATGAAGAAACGCTTCTTTTATTTGATCTAGTTTCGTTCCATTTTGAATAATTATTTTTATCACTACGGTACTAAATACAGGGTATTTCAGAAAAACAGTACTACAAATTCTAAGGATAATAGAAAATCTAATATTAAAAAATACGATATTTTCCTATGAACTGTGATTAACTATGGAATCTTGCACAATATTTACTTCGTGCATGGGAATGTTTTGCTTCTTGTGAATAAAATCCTAATACACATCTATTTAAACAATTAAAACAAAACTTCGGAGTACTAACTCGAAAATGAAGCGGTTTTACGGGAGAAGACATTATTTGTGCAGAATTAAAAAGGAAAGTAGAATAAGTATTTTCCCTTTATTTTGCACCTTGTATCCCAACTATAATAGTTATGTTTAGAGAAACAAAAAGCTGTTTCAATTTTCATCAGGTGCCAGAATTTTATTTCAAATCAAATAAATGAACATCGGACGGTGTCAAAATGAAGAGAACTTTGTATTTTTAATCGAACATCTTGTACATTTTATATATTTGGAAATAACACCTTACTATTTCAGAGATATAAGGTTTGATGGATCTACCTCTAATACTAAGAGAAATAATTGTGCCATATGGAAATTCGACCATATCTTGCTTACTATAAGAAATAGACCAATTAAACCTTATAACCTTACTTATTACTGTAATACCTGGTAATAAAGTGTTCTATTCAAATACACACATATGTACAGACAGAGTGTTCAACCTCAACTATAACTAGGTATTATTTTGGGAAATTGAAAACATAATTAAATATAAAACCGCCAAAATATTGAACAAATGAACATTGTAAAGGTGTCGAGAAAAACCGACTTTTATTCATTTTTTCCTAGTCATAAAATTAATCCCGCAAAAAGTAACGTAAAATATTAGTTTAGTTGGCAATTAAAAAGCAAGTAAAAAGTATTTACTAAGAATGACTTGATTTTTTTTTAATACTCCTTTAATTACTCCTCAGATTTATAGCGTGCTTTTCCGAAACATCTTGTATAAATTTTCCAATTATGTTATAAAAAAATTATTTCAGTTCAAAAAAAAAATGTTATTAAATTTAAAACGTAATTGAATGAATTCAACTAAAACTACTTTATTACAAATGCATGGAATTTTAAACTAATGCAAATTATAGTCAAATACAACTAAATATAGAGCATTAACGGTAACTTCAACGATAACAACAAACTTTATAGGTTTTTACAATGATGTTTATCATAGGTAACTGTCAGAATAAGCAAAACTAGGTTGTTTTGTTGATGTATACCCGTATAATGCAGTCAAACTTAAGAGATAACTTAAGGTGTATAATAATGGGTACCCCATTTTATCGACTACAGGTTCTTTCATCAATCTCCTGATTAGGAAGTTTTTTTTATAGATTCCTAGAAAATTTAGATTGAACCAGGTAAGGTAACCAAACCCACCTTTTGCTAGAAATGGGCTGCATTTAGGTACTACAGTAACTACAGTATCAATAAAATCCAGAAAATAATTCAAAATAATCCTAATTAAGTCGAAAATATACCACTTGTAGTTTGGTTGACCTAAAGATAATTTTATAGGGTAATAAATCTTATTCCACTGTATATTTAAATCATTTGAGTACAATCTTCGTTAAAACGGTTAAAATTTAGCCTCTCTTTCAACATTTTAGAAGGCCTTGGTGCGTAACAGGACAGAACCCAATTTTTTATTAATCCAGCGAGTAATTGCAGATTTAGTTACAAAATGACAGGTTCGCAAGTAAAATTAATAACAGTAAGAAAATAATTAATTTATTTTATTTTGATGCTTTTTAATTTGCATTTTTCATGTGACAACATTAACATTTCGCAATATACATGTTTTGAGAGTAAAGAGAGTAAATATACTGAGAACGACCTTTACTTTAAGAAAACGGAATTTTAACATCATTAATGTTACTATCGAAGTATTGTGTCGGTGACATTAAGCTGGCTAATTTTTTGTAAGGATCTAAGCAATCTGTCCTTGGAAAAATATCAAACGTGATGTATATCAAATTAATAAATGAAGGAACAAATATTAGACATAAATCACGATGAAGTAACTATATTATCTCTATGCATATTATTCTTAGCGTAATACTGAATGGAAATTTAAATTTATTATTCCGTTACTTGATCAACTGAATAAATTACATTTATTTTTTTCAACACAGCTCACTGTTCAGATGCCTTCTTAATATTTTTTTCATAAATAATTATTAATGTTTAATGAATTGGATTGCCAAACAAAATATTTTTTTACTCATATACAGGGTGTAACGTAAGGGTTGGGAATAAATTAAAGAGTGGATTTTTATTTAAAAAATAAATATTTGTCATATAAAGTTATGCTCTACGAGGTTTCTTTCCAAGCTACAGGAGGCTAAAAAATTCAAAGAATTCAGGTTTTTAATATCATTTTCAATGCAAAAGTTTTTTTTCAATGCCTATTTGACCATGTTCGGTGCCTGAGACATACTACATACTTCATAATGTTTCTGTTATTTTTATTTTCCTGTTAGCAGTGGGAAAAAGTGGCATTTACAAAAGTTTTATTTACGGAAAAATTACAAGAGCTAGAAATAAAACGCAAGAGGGTAATTATGTTTAAAATAAAAAATGGATCAGAAAAGAATATTAAAAAAATTTGTTTACCAGTGGCGTACCACAATTTTCTTCGTAAAACCTTACGGTACAATCCGTACGCACGCCACTGAGTAACTCACAAAGTCAATCTTTTTCCTGTTACTAGGGGATTATCAAATTAAGCCAAGGCTAAAATTTCATTCCATTATCTTATAATGTTCGAAAGTTATTGGAGAAAAACTAAACTTTTCGAAATTTTTTAGCGCCCTGAAGCTTGGAAAAGAAAACCCGTAGAGCATAACTTCATATGAGAAAAATTTATTTTTTAAACCAAAAAATCCACCGTTCAATTTTTTCCCAACCTTTACGTTACACCCAGTATACAACAGTGACGAATATTTGTCGGTCTAGGCAATGAAAATTTTAAAAACTAAAATAAATAACATTTCACTTGACACATGCCATATTCTATGTGATAGTGACAATTTAACACATACATAATATATTATTTTCAATTAATTATATGAGTAGAAAAAATAGTTTTTCCAGTTCGATATAAATAGGTTATTTTTTCGTTCGATATTTTTATCTCGTTGCATATTATACTATTTTGTTTATATTTATTTAAGATTTCATTTCAAATCGATAACTTCATTGTCTTTTTTCTTTGTCTAAATTAGATAGTTCAGATTATATTTTGGGGAAAATATAGAGATGACTAATAAGATTAAATATTAGCACATCCATATACCAAAATCACAGATAACTGCTAGGTTAATTTACCAAGTATATTATGATATAAATGTAAATTGTTCTATGAAACGTCTAATTTATATTACCTAAGTACATACATTCATATTTTTTGAAAAAAATATGAGAGAAAACTAACTAAATGTTCCAATATCAGTAATATTAATAAATATTTACGATCTATTTGTCACATTAACTCAATGTCTAGAATAAATATTACAGGGCAAAAACTACGCGTATGTATCAAACTATATTAGTTTTTCAGACGAGTGTGTCGTAGATAAAACTTTTTATTGTTTCAATCAATCAATGCTAGCGACATTTTTATCAAAACCATTTACCGCAATCAGACATTTTATCAAAGTAATGTTAAAATACCCCAAACGCACTGGCAAGCCGTTCTGTAATCCGCTAATCGTGTATACGTACGAACAACACTCACAAAAACAAATTATGGCACTAGCTATATGGCAATTCGAAGTTATGATATACCGACTAGAATGCGAGACAAAAGTCGCGCGCACACGTTGAACTGCTCAACAATCGGTGGACAACTGACAATCGGCTGCCCGTATGAAAGAGAAACAAACGCGAATCATGGGCGACTCTGACCACTTATGGAACATACGTGTAAATCAGGTAGGCCGCGATCTACATAACGTAGGAGCTGAGAGTAGGTCTGAGATATAGGAGTCGATGCAAAAAATGTATTGGAATTATTTTATAGAACGAATTCATAAACAAATAATTATTAGTGTCTTTGTCCCTTCCAAATTCTATTATGAAATATCTGCACACATCGTCGTAACACATCAGGTTATGTAGTTTTACAAGATTTACGTTGAGTAAATGGGGAAGACCCAAATTAAACTGTAAAAAGTGAGATAAGTGTCCCTAAGTTGACTGTCAAACTTTTACAGGACGTTCCTTAGTTAAAATTAAAAATTCTTATAATTAGGAGTCAATTCAGATCTCCTTATGACCTGTTGACAATTATTTTCTCTAAACATCTTAAACTAGTTGAAGTATCGAAACCAAATTTGGTACCTATAGGTTTTTTATTATTTATGACAGTTATGCAGCGTCATAAAAAATATGTTTTTTGAGAACCACTTCCTCATTGATCAAAAAAATTTTTAATTATTTCCCTGTCTATCCGAAAATGTAAGTTTTGTTTATACTGAATTTGCTATAGTATAAGAAAAAATTACTGATATTTGCAGAATTTCCAAGATAATTGTAAAAATTTTCCGGGTCGAGTAATTGTGAACTAATATCGATGGGCATTTTTCAATAAACAGCAGTTTTTTGTCACCAAATAGGAAACATTTTTGTTTATAAGCCCAGAAAAAGTTTTGTTAATCTGGAAATTTGTTCAATAATGACCATATTTTCTTATCACAATAATTATGTACTACCTACTGAAATTTTTAATAATTCCATAAAACGTAGACAAACCTGATTCCCTAGCATTTACAGATCTATGAATTAATTGATAATTTCAGGATTTCCAGGATTTCCAGATTGACTTCCAACCTCTATTTATGATATTAATTAGATAATCATTAATTAATTACAATAATATATACAGTATAACATATACAGGGTGGCCAAATGAAAATGAAACAGGGCAATTTTCAGGAACTGCGGAAAATTGTAGAAAAACGCTCAGACCCGTCGATTTTAGATTAAAGGAGGTCATTCTTTGCTGGTATCTTTGACTCCGCCACTTTCACCCCCAAGCAAGGGTGAGCATCACCCCAAAATATTTAAATGGCATTGGGGGTTGAGTAATATTTCTTTTGAAAGCTCTTACAATTCTCTTTACAACAGACTTTAAATTTTATAATTCCGCCCAATACTTATTAAGAATTTTGATTTTAAAGTTGAAACTTATGTACAAACAATTAGTAACGGTAAAAATGTCAGTCATTCGAGTTAAGTACGCCAATGGTATAAATTTAGTATTTCTTGCGTTACATTGGTTTTTGGCGATTTGTTATCACTTTCGTAAAAAAACACAATTGTAAAAAACAGAAATGAATGCTATACACACACAATGAACGTAAAATTAGTGGATTCCAAATTATTTTCTAGTATTATTTGGAAGCGTTGGTTGGTAGTTTATTTAATTGTGTTTTTGAAATCATTTCGCTTTACTTTATGAACAATAAATGTGCGAATAGAACAGCTCAGCTATTTAATGAAGAACATCAAGATGAGTTAGTAAAAAAATTTCAAAAGACAGGGAACGTAGCCATTAAAAAACGAGAAATTGAAAAACATATAGTTAATGAAGCTAGTGAAGTTTCAGTTTTGGGACAAGTTCATCTTGATCCTCCATTAAGTACGAGACAGCTGGCATCTATGTCTGGGATCAATCGAACTAGCATACAAAACATTTTGAAGAATAAATTCCATCCATACAAAAAACATTTAGTCCAGGAACTTCATGAGGATGATTATGACCGCCGTTTGCAATTTTGCGAAATAACGAGTGAGCGAGCAGGAACGATCCACAGTTCTTTTTTAACATCTGTTTTTCTGATGAATGCAGTTTTTTCTTGAACGGGACGGTAAATCGTCACAATTGCCGCTTTTGGTTCGATTCAAACCCAAGAGTTTTTCACGAGGTGCATACACATCAACAGGAAAAATTAAATGTATGGGCTGGAATTTTTGGTGACCGACCATTTGATTTTTCAACAGGACGGTGCTCCTCCTCCATTATGCGTTAATTGTCCGTCAGTATTTGAACCAACGTTTTCTACGGAATTAGATTGGGAGAAGAGGCAGCATTGAATGGCCTCCACGATCACCGGATTTATCGCCCCTTTATTTCTTTTTGTGGGGATACCTAAAAAGTACAATTTTTGTTCTCATTTATTAATACGGGGGTACCTACAGCTCATTAATCTTTAAAAGTTATCTCTAATATTAAAATATATAACTTTTTTCATTGATGAAAAATATGGATTTATTTTATTCAAGTGCTATACGTGATGTAGGTATACTTGAACTAGGTGTTTAGCAGATATTCAAAACATTTTCAAGCTGTAGAAGTGTCGAATTGACAGACACAATAAAGTATTACACATTAGAAGAAAGAACATTAATACATATATCGGAAACCGTAAGAGACAGAAATATAGTTAAATTGAATTTTATTTAGTATTTAAAGAATTTTATGAAAATGGAAAGATATCTATTTATAACTATTATGCTCCTATATTCGAATTAAGAACTAAATTTTCTTTGAAACACTAAAAATTGGATCTTCTAGTACCTTTTTTCAACAATAAATTAGTAAATATGTACAATTACGTTACAGTCGTATTAGCATACAAATCCAATGATAAACTGAGGATATGATATAGGTACACTGCATATTTGAAGGTACATATACAACATTTATTTTTTTAAATAAATAAATTTAAATCAATGTTCATCCTCAATTAAAATTTCTTTCAATCTCTACTCATGTCACCTTGGATTAAAACGTAAAGATTGCTGTTTAGAATTTAAATTAGTTTTTATTACTCTAAATGTTCCAAATATGGTTTTTTGTAGACACATAATTTATGCTTTATCATTTTGCCATCCATTTATTATGTGCTTGCTACGACAGGTAGAACCAATTGAATATAGGAACTAATTTTAGAAATATTCTTGATTACCTTGAATATTGTACCCTGATGAATCAAGGAGCAAGATACGAGTAAAAATGATTTTACAACACCTCAAAAACAGAAAGAAAGTTCATTACGTATAATATAGATATATCACATGTAATACGTGAAAAATAAGCTCAACATGATTTATTATCACAGTGAACTGAAGCTTTGGTTTGACAATGCAGTCAAAAGTATTTGTTGAAAGGGATGAACAAAATATGTCCAGTTAATGGTCTTGTTTTTTTTTTGTGTCCTAAACACTACATTTTTTATAGACTGTGTTGTTTAAATAACTAAAGAAGCGTACATTTACAGATAAGGAATTGATTTATCTGAACAAGAATGTCAAGAATATGTTGCATCTTCCTGTTATAGGCTAGCTGATTCATTTACAAACAGTTTACTAAGAAAACAAGGAAAACGGATACAGAGCCTAGCAACGTGTGGTGCTTCGCAGAAGGAAATCTAAAAAAACATTTATAGTAAACCTAAACGTATATACTTAGAACAAAAGAAATTTTGCAATAAATATTTAACAATAAAGATGACTTCATGGTGAAATATAAGTGAGTTTTACAACACAAAATATATATACATAGATAGGTACTGGTATGGACAAGTGACTAATTTAACATAAAATTAAAATATTTTCAATTTTTTCTCTACATTTTGCAATATATTAAAAAAATGGATCAAATCAACTTGCGCTAAGATTAAGCAAGGATTGTTTTTATAAAATTATTAGCCAAACCAGAGATCTCACATTGACAAAAATAGTACCATCAAAAATAACATCAATGGTACATATATATATTTTCTAATAAAGAAATGTTAAGTGGAACTGGAGAGCACCCTAACTGCAATGTGCCTATTTTACTACTTTCTTCGAATAAAGATAACAGTTGGTAGCAAAGTATTTGCCACACAAAATAATTATATAAAAATAAGTTAAATGTCCCAAATATCGACCACTTAAGCTTATAGGATAATAAAGTAACATATTACGAGCAATTTTTATGAATCTAACATAAAAAAATTACTACATTTTTTTTTTCATTTAGGGAATGTTTTTCACTTTTGTTGTGTTTACCTTAAGTTAAATTTATTAAACAAATGTTAAGGTGGGTTTGTTTGTATACATATTATCGACCACCAGAGAAAAGAACACGATATTTATCGTCACAACAGTGACCCAATTATCAACACTTCGTTATAAACACGTAAATCGTTAAAAATGGTAGGTAACTAAACAAATAAATTATATTTTTTAATAGGTAGAAATTAGAAACACAATTAGGTAGAAACGGAGATATAGAAATAGTAATATTAAAATTGGTAAATTTAAAATGAAAATCAAATATTGACAATAATTTAAACATTTAATACTAATTAAAAAAGCAGATTAGATTTCGACACACCTTCCTTTAGTAATTTAGAATGTCTTAATCTTGTATGGTCATTTCAAGTGTCTAAGTGTGCTCAAGAGACAATTCAAAGACAAACTAGTACATAACTATTTATAAATTAAAAATATCTATCCAAGTTATATACTAACGAAATAGCACATATGTTGAAATCATTAAATAACTTTTTAAAAAACTATTTATTAACTAATTAACTATTCCTAGATATGACTGACCACTTTAGAGAAACACCAATATCAATCAATCAAATCTAAAATCTAAAATATAAAATCTAAAAAATATAACTCTTTCTTCTATACATGATAATTCTGCCACGGTTTTAATGATGATAAAGAAATTTATTTTTACTTATCTTTATTAAGAAAAGTGCACCTCATTATAATATTTCATTGCTCTTTAAAGCAGTTTTTACGACATCTTATAGGAAATTTTACATTTTTTCTTAAAAATAATCCATTTTCTATATTATCGTCAAAGCATAATATCGACATCTACTTATTTGTTCTACCACAAACTTCATTTTTAAGAAAAAAGAATATGGATAATTGGCCACATACTGAACAAATCTATATCTATACTAATATTATAAAGAGGAAAGATTTGTATTTTTGTATGTGTGTATGTTTGTTACGAATAAACTCAAATACTACTGGACGGATTTCGATAATTCTTTCACCATTAGAATGCTACATTATCCCTGAGTAACATAGGCTGTATTTTTTATATCCCGAAATGTTTAAAATAAATGTCCACCCGTGCGAAGCCGGGACGGGCCGCTAGTATTTAATATATAGGGTGCGCTTCCATTTTAATTAATATGACTTTAGTAACACATAGGGCCATTTTCAACAAACTATTCTCAATGAACATAAATTGTCAAATCTATTAGTTTTCGAGATACAGGCTTTGCAGTTTCTATTTTCTAAATCTAAATTTAGATTCCCATAAATTGCTAGTTAAAAATTGTGAATGGAAAGAAAAAATGTTTGCTTGTTGAATTACATTCTATAAACAAGCCAATTTTCACGTTGACAGATTCACCAATGGAGTATTTACCGGGTGCATTTTACTATGCTCTTCAGAAAACAATGACACGCCTATGTCTTACTAATAAAATCAGCTGTACTCTCCAAAAAACAACTGAATGTGCATCCGGGAATTCTGCAGCTTCTGCAGAATTTTCGTTGCATAATCCATACACCTCCTTTATGGGTTCAATGGCATCTTAAAAATTAACGTAATACCTAAATAAGTTACAAAAATGATCAATTTTAAAAAATGATTAAAGAACTGCTGACTATCAAATGATTGACAATTCAAATATTCATAATATTAATGAAATTTTGTTGGGAGATTAAATAATCGCAATGTGCGCTGATGTACCTACTCAATTTCAGGTTGTTAAGTAACATATGAAAATTAAATAATAGTTTTTCTTCTTAAAATATCTCAGGATTATAAAATTGTTTAAATATTGGCATTAAGACACCGATGTTTGTAGAAAGTAATTCAATAAATATTTCCTACATACAAAAAATTATTCTTTCTATATATTTACAAGATAACTGAAAAAAAAAATCATTTTTTTTTTTTGAAAACCTGAATATAACGCAACGATTATGTTCAATGAAAATATTTTGCTTAAAATGACCTCTATGCTACTGAAGTCCTGATGCTCATAATGCTTAAAACAGGAACATCCTGTATACTAGCATTTCCAGTAATTTCGTATCTTCGTATTTCGTATTTCTTATTTTTGTTATACATTTAAATAGTATGTCGATAGCTGGAACATGGTCGTTAATTGGGACATTACCTTATATGAGTATAAAATAACATCTGATTTTGTAATACATTTAATTAATAATGTACTAGTTATCGAAATCATTAAACTAATCTAGCATCAATGTGTGCAACGATGGCAACATACTCAAACACTAACATTGTGTCACAAATAAGTTAATTTTACAGAAATCTGGCTATTGAAACAAAAAATTTAAACGTGGGAGTAATTGTTTATGATATTTTTAAAACGGATTTTTTTTTNACTAATCTAGCATCAATGTGTGCAACGATGGCAACATACTCAAACACTAACATTGTGTCACAAATAAGTTAATTTTACAGAAATCTGGCTATTGAAACAAAAAATTTAAACGTGGGAGTAATTGTTTATGATATTTTTAAAACGGATTTTTTTTTCAGTGTAAATTAAATAAATAAAATAAAGCTATTAGTAAATAATTACCAATTATTTGTGTCACAAATAAGTTGATTTTAGAGAAATCTGGCTATTGACTATATTGAAACAAAAAATTTAAACGTGAGAGTATTTGTTTATTAGGGTTTCTGATTTCTCGGCCTACTTTTTTTCTCGGGCCTCGAGAATTTTCGACTAGGAATTCCCAGGAATTCTCGAATTCTCGAGAAGTTTCTACAACTTAAAAAAAGTCATAATTTTGGTATTGCAATGCGAAATATAAACATGCTATTATACTTAACAATCATCATTAACATTTATTATTTATTCAGTATTTTTATTAATTACTTATGTTTCTACTTCTACTAACAAAACTAAATTAAACTTTGAGTTTCTTCTTAAAAACCTTTAACTTGTTTTTTTATTAAACACTTTCAATATACTTATGTTTATTTCAATGTTTTTGAATCGTAGTTTTCTTCCAATAATAATTATTAATAATCATTAATCATGCAGTCTTTTAATTAAATAAATAGTAAATAAGGAATTTAACCGAAGAAAAAAACAAGCTTTAATTTAAAGATACAGAAGCGTTCTTCCTATTAATTTATCCCTTCAACATTAGGTATCTGCTTATAATAAAATTTCTACACAGA
>NW_019416519.1:576388-708264 GCF_000390285.2 Anoplophora glabripennis
TAAAAAAAAGAATCATCAAAGTAAACTAAAGCCTTATAAACTTAAAATAAATAAATCATGAGCAGGTAGAGAAACCACTTTAACCGCTCAGTTATTTGTCGAGAAACGAATTGAACGCATGAACGAAACGAACTCCAGTCAAGAACTTCAGACGCGCGTGATTTTTAAATTTCTCGATTTCTCGATTTCTCGAGACTTTTTTCTCGGCTCGAGTAAGGCCAGATTTCCCGGGAATTCTCGCTTCGAGAAATCTCGACCAGAAACCCTATTGTTTATGGTGGTATTTATAAAACGGATTTTTTTTTTTCGGTGTAAACTAAATAAATACAATAAAATAAAGCTGTTAGTAAATAATTATCTGTACTACAATAATCAATTAAGGGTTGATTAATAAGTTTATTTTTTCTTTTTTATTAGAAATGAACAGAAAGAAATGAGATATCCATATATGGAAGCAAATAAATAATACATTTCACACTTTTAATCAGAAATTAAACGCACTGTTTCGAGAACGGAAGCAGCAATCTCACTATGAGGTTTCGAAATAGGCAATAATAAGTTCGGTAAAATCAATTCCTGCACGAATGATCCTTGCACGCAATGTTCAACACTTACTAATCCTGCGAGCATATGGTCCGTAATCAAGACCACTTGAAATTTCCACTCTGAGAGTAAGCACTCTTTAAGGTGAAAAGGTGTGGAAGCACAAAATTAAAATTGCCCAATAACGGGCAATAACGCCGACGCGACGCGGCATAGTTTTTCAAAATCGTAAATCCGATTGACCATATGTCGCTTTCTCATGCGATATGATAAAAGTGACGTAACGCATTCCAGGTAGACCCAACATCTATTTAATAATCGAGGCTGAAAATCCCACATATCCTGACGTCATTCCATATTTTGCACGTCAGTTTTACTTTCTACAGATGAATTAACTAAATGTAGCTACAGGTAAGTGCACAGTTGGGTCCACTGTGAACCACGTAGGTGTTGACTAGGTCTTGTTTGTTTTTTATGGTATTTACTAAAAACGAGTAGGAGTAGGCAATGGCCAGGACGAGAATTTTGAAGTTATGATTTTGGAATTATTTATTACTGACAAATACATAATACGGAACGTGGGCAGAGAAGAATTAGTGCTCAGCAGATTTACGGAATTGCTTCAGTTTACTTGGAGAAGACAATATCGAGGTGCCCTTCGATCGGACAATACAGTAAATTAAGAAAGTACTGGAAAAACGTTGACTATAATTAGTAACTGATATAAAAAATATAATTATATTTTTATATGTAAATGTGGATTGAAGCATTTAAGTGAATGAAGTACTGGTCTAAAAAAGTCACATATATAATAATATTGTCAGAGATAAGAAGAGATGAATGTTACTTGGATGGCTAAAACCACAGGAACTCATATCAAGAATGTGTAAATACTGATAGGCAAGTACTGAATACGAGGTCTGTTCAGAAAATAACCAAACTTTTTCAAATATATGCTAATGGAGATATTTAGTGGTTGGCAGCATCGCGTTGCACGTAACCACTTCTATACACTCTACAATTTCACTCAAATTTCACTCAATTTTACTCAATAATGTATACCTGTCTGTCCACACCCGATTTAGTGAAATTTTCACTCTACTAGTATGAGTAGGTACAACTGAGAGAGAAATGAGTGAGTTTAACTCAAATCCGAGTTACTGCTAACTATCAATTGAGCGACTTTTGACTCTAATCTGAGTATATAAAATCAATTTAAAGTTGACTTTTTCCCTAATATGATTTAAACTTAACTATTATTGAGTAATTTTTACTCAGACTTAGTTTTTAATTAACTATATATTGAGTGCAAAAATAAATAACTCATAAATGATTAATTAGGGTATACAGTGTTGAAATCAATTCACTTTGCGGGGCCTCCTCCTGTCCTGGCCGAGACCCGTCAGCTGAGATCCGCCGCCGTCGGCTAAGGTCTGTTCTCCTGGCGATCACGCTTTTCTGAAGCATCTAACGGGCTCCTATCAACTGTGGTCGAGATTACAGAAGCAATATGTAGGTGGTGCACTCTTCACGGCGTCATTCAAACTATTCGAAATTAATATATATTTAAACTCACTCAGTAATGAGGACATTTACTTTGATTTAGGTAGAAGTGCACCAAATACGAGTTTACGTGAAGAATTTATTTAAGGAGTACCCATATTTGAGTGATAGTATTCAGTTTTAGTTTAAATATAATCACAAATGAGTAAAATGATCAAAATGCCCAATATTGAGTGAAAAATGTACTCAATAATTTGACTCAATTGATTCACTCTGAACCTTTATTGCTTTCACTGATACTGATGTATCCATGTTCTTGGATTGTTAATATCTTATTCAGTTTTTATGATACTGTTATTTGAGTGCAACAAGTTTAAGTGTTAGTGACGATTTTTGTAATGTGCTATTTTCTGAAACAACGATGCAACGTAAAATTTTGCGTGGAACTGGGAATAACTTTCACGGAAACGTTTCAACATGCGAAACAAGCTTACAGAAAAGATTCTATGGGCCGTAAGCAATGTTACGAATGGTTTTCGCGGTTTAAAAGTGGTCTTAAATCAATAGAAATTGATATTCGACTTCAATTGATGACTCCCACGTTCAGAAAGTCAAAGATCTGGTGAAAAATTGATTATGCACCGAGTTGCTGCAACATTTGTTCCTCGTTTGATCGAACAACAGAAAGAAACTCGTGTGGACATTTGTCGGTAACTCCTTGAACAATCCAATGACGATACATTCAAAGGATCATAACGGGGGACGAAAGCTGTGTTTACGGCTGCGACATTGCAATAAAAGCTCAATCATCAAGGATCTTCACGCTCCAAGAAAGGACGTCAGTCTCGATCCATGTCAAAGTGATGCTCATTGTTTTACAACTAGTTGTTTGATTTACAATTTGCTATATTGACACATCTGCTACCTGTTTGCACAGCCTATATGTATAATGTATCTCAAATTCCCCAAAATTGTTAAAAAAAAAACAGAAAATAGTTGTAAAATGATATTATGATATCTGCTAAAAGAAAAATCTATATCAATATCAAAAGATAGTATAGTATTGAAGCTAAGGTATTCCTTTTCAAGTTTGAATGGATTCTTTATGTAAACATTGTGGAGATTAGCGGCTTGACATAATTTTGAAAATGCTGAAATTGATTTAAAATCAAGCGGAATGTATCTAGATCCTGAATGTAAATACAAATACAACATACAAATATTATAAACGTATAAAATATATACGTAGATACTAATTACTGCAATAACACACCTAATGAACAAAAATAAGTTACTCATTTTTTGTTTACTGAACTAATAAGTGATCTTAATAGAATTGTTGTTTTGAAAAACTTTTAATCATTGCAACTAGATTCAGAAAACAATCTTTTATGTACTTTCATATTTTTAGCCATAAAAACAAATTTTATATGAATAAAAAATTTAGTTAAGTATTACGTTAGGTTAAAAATGGCAAAACAATTATTTGTGGGCAGAAAATTGGTACCTATTAAGAGTATAAATTTGAAACTTTTTATTTGCACATTTTTCGATGTTTTGAATAGTTCGAGTATATTTATATTTTTTCTAATAGATAATCGATCCACTTCAGGAATTAAATAGTGGTAAATCATTTATAATACGTATTAATCATTCAACTAATATCCTATTTTGTTTTAAATTATTCAAACACAAAGAGTAATCTGCTACTGTTTATTTAGTTTATCGACTGATACAGATAAAATATTTTCACAAACCAGGTCTAAGTGTTTTATTAATGCAATAAAACTGACAATTTATTCAACTACTTCTCTATAATGCAGCCACATGCTGCACGTGTAACACTTATTAATTGACTTTCATTTAAATTAACATATACGTGATATCTAAAGCGCCTACATGAGATTTTATTAGTGCGTACCAAATAATTAATAAACATAAGCAGATTACGATATTTATTGTTGATTGCACGCAATATGAAACATATATTGTTGCAAGAAAGTGCTTAGTTTTCAAGGCAAAAAAGTGTAAGGTGTACAAATATCGACTCGAATAATAAACAAAATCGAAATTAGGTACTATTTATAAAAAAAATTATTGCAGACTTATGCATGTTTAGTCAACTATTTTATTCGTTAGAGCGGTTAGTATCTACCTATAAACTAGACGTGCGAGTCTTTAAGAGGCAGCGGAACTAAGAGATTGTTGTTAATTTTAAAAATTAATTTTGTGTCTGGCGCATCCGCCAGAATATCGAAAAATTAACTTAATTCTAATAGAACATTATAGTAACGTGCTGACCACGACTTGGCTACAAAGCTTGTTATAATATGAGTAAGAAAGGAATGGATAGCTCAACTGAAAAACAATCGTTTTATTTTCTTCAGCTTGCAAACATTTTTCATTTGATCCACTCTAATATTGCCTAACTGAGAGAGCGATATTTACAATTAGGTATAACAAAATAAAGTAACCAAAAATGGTTGGAATATACTACATTCCTATGCTGGTAGGTTCGTCTAATAAGGTTATCTTTTCAACTAATTTCCTTATTCTAAGAATTCAACTATAATTTATTACTTCCAGACAATATGATATGGCTAGTTAGTATAATTAATTCAAATTTTATGAACAAGCATGTTTTCACAACCTAAAAAAAATATATTACCAAACAAAGCAACCGATCTCTAGTTTTACAAATATTTTACCAAGTGGGTCCGTGATAATCATATATATCATATAAATATACAGGGTGACATAGAAAAAAGTGCAATGCATAGCACCAAATGATAAAGGATCTCAAAACATAAAAAGATCCTGTATACTGTATGTCTAAATTTCTTTTGTTTTCGAAATACGGAGTGTTAAAGAAATATTGATTTTTTTATTACTATCGATTAAATAAAGGGAATGTACAATCGGTACACAATATTCTCTACAGATTGCCAACCAGTGTCGGAGCTAGAGGGTTCACTATGCTTAAATCAAATTAATAAATTAATACGGCCCTGTTTTTTCCATGTTACCCTGTATATAATAAATAAATTATAAACATAATACATATGAAATAATATAATACATACAATTTTGCGTAAAAGATTAAGGAATTAATTTTCGTTTTGGTTATTGTCGAAAGTTATTTTATATCTATTACAGAAGCAAAGAAAACAATTTTTTGAAAGTTTGTAACAGTAGGTACATAATAATTTCAATATAACAGGTAGATATATTTTCACTAGTACTATTTAGATACATATTTTCATTTCAGATACTTAATGGATGATAAATTATTTCTTTGGCATGCCTATTAGAGTACGAGTACATATTATGACTTTACTTGACTTCCATTTTTTTTAATTAACTTAAATTATAGGTTAAAACAAACAAAAAGATTTTAAGATATTTTAATTCTTTTGTTACCGCATTTTTCAATTTTAACAGAGCTTTATTTACCATATTTCGTATTTAAAATATTTTTTCCGATTATTCAATAATTTTTTAAAAATAGTCCCCATAGCAGTTTTCGCAAATTTCACATTTGTTCTAAACGAAGAAAGATACAGACTCCCGGTTTTCGCTGTTTATTTTCAACTTAAAAGGCTTGATCTTTGACCAGAAGAAGATATTTGTTCTTATGAGAAGCTCGTGCTTAAACTTTGAAACATCTTTTATTTGTTAAATTCCATGTGTACATTGACGAACTACTACAAGAAATCAAATCCAAAGGTGTCGTGTCACTGTACTATAGGGAATAGTATAACAGTAGCAGAAAATGGAAGTAATAGCTGTTTTACGACAATTTATTAATCAATTAATTCATGAAGTCGCTTCATCAAGAAATTGGACAAGTGTAATGCACCAAATCTGCTGTCAAATAACTTCATGAATGTATTCATCAAGTTCTTGACGAATTAGAACATGTACCAACTCAACAGATTTCCAGCCTCAGATCAGTAATGAGGTTATGTTATTGGAATATGTAGATAATTGTGTGGCGTCGTACTAATTTTGCATTGTTTTTACTGATTTGTTACTTACAAAAACTAATATTTATATAATATGTGTCAAAATTGTACCGCTGTTGTATCATTACAATTTTGAGCGGAAAGGTGACATTTTTGAAATTTATTTGCTTCTTTGATTTGTTGGTAGAACTGATTCATGCGTCAAAAAACTTGACAAAGTCTGTAGCAGTGTAAAACGACACTGTTTGCCAATAAATTCGTGAATTAATTCATGAAGAACTTCGTCAATTTATTGATGAATAAATTGTCAATGTAAAACAGTTATAAGAAAACATAACCATCTGAATAATGAGCTCCAAGTAATTGCAAACAATAAAAAATATGTGCGAGTGAAGACTGAAAATAATGCTTTAAATGTGCCACTAATTGCCACAACTCCACGAATGCACACCCTTTCTGCACCAGTCTTTAAAGAAATAGTCTCCTATCCCCGTTTCAAATTTTCTAATAACTATGTATAAAGACAAATAAGAAATTCAGTTGTAATAAATTATATAATCAATCTTCGTATTTTATTTTGTTTATTTGCAATATTGTTTAATGGTAAAAATTTGTTACCAAAATTAGGAAAAATTTATTTATTTCTCAATTATTGTTTCTACATAAAAAACCTACATACCTATCACTTGTTCCGAAAATTGTTTTTCAATAAAAACCAAATCTATAGCTAATAATCATTAATAAATAACCATTATATGACTTGTTTAAAAATTACTACAATGGAATGTCAATTATCAGAACATTAACTAATAATTTAACATATCTTCAAAACACTTCCAGGTTTTGACAGAACCACTTAAGTACTACGTCATGAGTAGCTCATGCTCTACAAACACCATAGGCATATAAAAGGCAACCGTCGGCGGCGTCGAAGAAGCCGCCTATGTGTATTATAGACAGATGTGGGTTTGGTTCTCCAGCGCCTACCCGAGAAAAATTGAAATCGCACTCACCATTTAAGGAGACGTGGGGACCTATTTCTAACAATAAACAACACCTCAGGCATGCGTCACAATTTGAATTAACAATTATAGTCCCAATTAAGCGACCCCGTTTTAGCCGCAGAGATAATTGAAAGTGTAAAGTTCCTTTAAATACGCTAGTTTTAACATTATGATTTAATTTTATCTGATTACTTATTTTTAATTAAAAAATGCAGTGAAATATAAGATGTTCCAGAAGTAAATGTGCATCCGATAAGTCTATTTAAACGAGAGTTTGTCAATCGTCTTTACCCAATGACACACTTGGCAAGCAGAATTTGTTCCGCAGCACGCCAAATAAAAGTCAAATTTAAATTTGAGGTATGCTTTACCAATCAATATAAGTATAGGTATCAATAAAATATGATTGTTCTATCAACAATACACATAAATAGGTAATATAGATAATAATTTTATTAATGAAGAAAGAATTATGTCAAAATGCGACTCTAAAATTAGATAAACAAACATATTTTTTTCATTTCCATGAGCGCTAAGAAATCAAATTTGCAAAGATACAATGATCCAAACAGCAACAGATTACGTGGCAGTAATAGCAAAATCCAAAATGCTGACACCTCTAGCTCAGAAAATGAGATTGTGTGTACACGATCGTTAATGGCGGCAGTATCGAAGGGATTGACCCATTCGTACATTTGATAATCAAGAGATGGAAAATGATACAGAAAAGTACCATTACACTTACGATGAAACTTTAATTTTTGTCTGTAAAAGTATCTACGCCTGGAAAGCTGAGAGTTTTCAACTTTCCTCATATTTTTATTATCTCGTGACCAGACTGATTTTCTGATGAAGCAAATCCCTACGCTCAAATATTTTTACTTATATGTTTCTTTATTTAAAAAAATCGCACATGATCTGATTAAAGCATACTTTAAAATTTAATTCCTAATGTCCTATCTGACAGCTACATTTTCCTTTTTTTGTCATACAGCTTGCAGAATTAGCTTGTTTTGCAAATTTCCTTTGCAGTTGTCAATGTGCGGTATCACGTCGTCGATTTATTGTTCATGTTTCGATGATGATGAAAACAACTCTCTTTTTTAGAAGAAACTAACTCATCTGGTTGGTATTTCCGCTTGTTGGGTGTACTGACATATGGCATTCCACGTTAAGTCATTTCCAATTCCAAGTAGTCTAAGTTCTCGTTTCAGTTATCTGAATTTTATGGATTTACACTGTTTCCCTGTAGAGTATTTTATTGGACATAATAAATCTAAAATATAAAAGCCAAGAAAACACCAATCCGGTGAATTTCCAGTTCAAAGTTATCACACTACCATACTTGCTATATCTAAAACATCACTTAATAATAACTTGTGCAAGAAAAAATAAAAGTATTCATTAGGTGGTATAAATTATATAAACATGATAACTCTTGATATGTACCAGTTAGAAGTTTGCAAATGTCTTCCAAAATGACCAATTAGACATTATTAGGAGTTGCAATAAGCTAATTTATAACGATTACCGACATTTCCTAGGTAACGGGAGCAGAAACGGTGTCATTTAGTGACATTCTATGTGATTCCAATCCAATGCTAATCCTTCAACAAATGGGATTCAAGTAATTAACAACATATTGTAGTCCGTCATCATATGCATCATAGTACGTTGTGACTTCTAAGACATTTATGTCATTATTGCATCTCTTTTTAGCACGTTTACCAACTAATGAATCACGTCCACTACGACTGTCTTTCATATTAAAACACACTCGTGACGTAATGGTAATCTTAAAACGGTTCTAGCAGAGTCAGATTTGGTTTAAAAAAGATAAGGGATAATACTCGTATTCTTAAACGTGCATGAAACAGCCATCCGAACGCTATGGACGTTTAGTAAACAACTGGGAGATTAAACGCGGCTCAGGTATACCGAACCTAGTCACAAGATAAGGCTCAGATATTCTTCTGTATAGATTGGCTTTTTATAAATTATGCTCATGGGTCTCATCTGATGTCCTATTGACAAGTTTTCTTTCAATTCTATGGTGAAACTGATCTGGATGGTCTGGATGTATTCTATAAATGTGAACCAGTGTTGTTATATCCATGAGACTGATTGTGAGACGTAAAGTATATACATATAAATCCGGCATTGAGTTTGCTGTTAGTTAGTTATTTTACTTGTATAGATTTGTACATAGCAATTGAGTACAAGTTTCCCCTTTAACCATCATTATAATAACACTGGCTTTAGTTAATCTTGTGGTAGAAGGCTTCTAGAAGGCTCCAATGTAGATATTAACCAGGGTTGGAGATAAGGGTTAATCTCCTTCAGTTTGTTCATAAAAATAATCTCTAAATTTGAGGACCTCTTGTACAGGCTGGTCCATTTTCGATGGGATTTCAGGGTATCTCAGAAACTACTAAAGATATGATGAATCTGAATCACGTTCTCGAGCTCGATTTTCATGGCAAACTCGATTGTCAAATCAGAAATTTGCTATCTTCATTTGTTTCTGAGTTACAGGGCGTTTCTCGTTATTGTGACACTTTTGAACATGTCTGTATCTCAGCTGTTAAATAAGTTAGAGTTAAAGTGAAAACTGCTCAAGACTAATTCTTTGGCGTAGAATTGAATGCCGGTATTAGATTTTTAGTAGGTCTTAAGATTCCGGAGTTATGACCCAAAGTTATAATTTTTTAAATGGAAATCGTAGCTGGTTATGACCTAAAAAAATGGAGATTTTTTTTTGCTTTTCAGCAATATACCACATGCTATAGTTATTTTTCCAAACACAGAAGATACGGGGTGTTTTATATATAAATTCGATCCTTTTTTACATTTTAATATGGCTGGCTATGAAAATACATACAAAACTATAATTCTTACTTTTACAAAACTCATATCTGTTGTAAAAATATGACGTTTATTTAAAATATATATTACAGATAAGAAAAGACAGAGTTTTCAAATTTTTATTCCACTTCAACTGAAGTTACAATATTAAACGTAAATTAAACAATAGTAAGTACCTACATCAATAAAAACTTTCAAAAATGATAGCTAAATGTTCAAATTGCCGTCCCTCAACTGTCACACATTTCACGCATCTTCTGGCAACGCTTCGGGTAGCATTCATTAAATGTATAGGTATTTGAAATATTATTAAAAGGAATTTTAAATATAATGTCTTTTAGAAAACCTCAAAGGAAAAAGTCCAACGGACTCAAATCAGGTAACCTAGCTGGCCATCTGATCGGTCCGTTTGTTCCTATCCACCTATCTCCTAAAATTTCGTTAGTATTATATTATCACACGAGTATATGTTGTGCATTTAAAATAAATGTCATATTTTTACAACAGATATGACTTTTGTAAAAGTAAGAATTATAGTTTTATCTGTATTTTCATAGCCGGTCATATTAAAAAGGAAAAAATATATAATTTATATATAAAACACCCCGTATCTCCCGTGTTTGTAAAAATAACTATAGCATGTGATATATTGCTGAAAAGCGGAAAAAAATCTCTATTTTTTTAGGCCATGGTCAGCTACGATTTCCATTTAAAAAAATATAACTTTGGGTCATAACTCCGAAATCTTAAGATCTACTAAAAATCTAATACCGGCATTCAATTCTACGCCAAAGAATTAGTCTTGAGCAGTTTTCACTTTAACTCTAACTTATTTAACAGCTGAGATACAGACATGTTAAAAAGTGTCACAATAACGAGAAATGCCCTGTAACTCAGAAACAAATGAAGATAGCAAATTTCCGATCTGACAGTCGAGTTTGCCATGAAAATCGAGCTCGAGAACGTGGTGTCAAATTTATCATATCTTTAGTAGTTTCTGAAATACCCTGAATTCCCATCGAAAATGGACCAGCCTGTACAACCTTACTTTATTGGATCCTTGTGTTCTACGACGAACCTTCGATGAAGTTGTTCCAAATCTTCTTTAATTGGTACTTTGGAGCCAAAACGCCAAAACTCAGTAGCATATAATCTGGACCTACTTAGATTTTCTTAATCTTTTTTGGTGTTTTGTTTTGGTAAGTACCTATTCCGGGTTTTCTTATTAATTTTTTGTGGAACGTACCGGCCAAGTGGATGAATGGATCGAATCATCAAACTACACTCATTGATCGGTTCAAGGAATGTAAAAAGAAACGCATTAATTTTTTTCTTATAACTTTAAAACGGTTTCCACCATACACTGGCTATTATCTTTTTGTGTCCACTCCATCATACATTAGTTTCTAAAATACCTTGTAGACTCTTAATTGAAAACAAAGTAGTGAAAAAAATTGGCAAAACACCTACTTAGGTCTACAGCATACAGGTATATATCCCTCACATCGTGGTAAATAAGAACTTTACTTTTGAGTACTCTGAACATAGAAATCAAATTATCGATGACAACCAAAAACACGAAATTTGCAAATATGACCTTTGCCTTGACAAGACAATGTAATCTTATTGAAAACTGAACGAACGATAACGCCTACTCCAATCAAATAATAATTAAAATGACAGTACCACATATACCTAAAAAAGGCAGGAGTAAAACGATCCTAATGGCCCCTATCATTTTAGCCAATGTAGCTAACTAACGGTATGAACGTGTTTTTTGGTAATACCCGTACACCTCGATCATATCCACCTCCTAAATGAAGTTGTAATGTATATATTTTTTTGTATGATACACTGAAACACTTTCCGACATGTTTATCCTAACAGCTTTACCCGCAATTAGTTCTGTAAATATAAAACTAGTTTACACCGTTACGAATGATGATCTAGTTTTACATAACACGTCTAACGTATAATTAAAGCTGGCAGTTATGGGCAGGTACATTAATAATTGTTATTAGCGAGCGAAGTGCAAACTCTACGTACATGCAAATACAAATTACGAAAGTCACAACCACAGGTTTCGCAAAGAAGAAATACATAACTGAAATGTTACGATCAAGAAATGTAAAATGTGATTGGTTTTGTTAACATTATAAGACTGGATTTTTGGAAAAAAAAACAACTATTTTAACTTTTACATTATTATAGCAAATATATTTAAAAAAAGATCACTCCAAATATAGCTGCCATAAGCATATTTAATCATAAGTTACATAAACAAATTCAATTATCAGTTTCAAATGTGTTTCGCACTTTTATTAGGATCAAATACGACAACCAACTTCAATCTTATTATGGCAAAAATAGAAAAAACCATCGAATATTAACAAAGTTTTTGACTAAGTTATTTATAAAAACTATATGAGTTTTCTATACAAAAACTAGTAGATTTCTGTCTGCATTAAATTATATTTTTACATAATATTTAATCAAAGAGTGACGTAAAGTGAGAGATAAATAAGTGTAAACAGATATAAAATTAATTTCCGATTGTAAATAATACTACAAGCCTGAACTGGGCCAATCCGATATAAAAATTGAAGATTAATCAAAAAAACGAGACAATCCAACTACAATGAAACGAATTTTACCAGATTTAATAGCTTCCCATAAATATGAGAAATGAAAATATCACAACAATTTGCAGTGATTGACAAGTCAAATTTTATTGCCGCATTTTAAGAGCTATTGAGACATTTTGATAAAGCTTTTACCATTGCAAATAAAATTGTAAGTACATTAATAATGTATTAATAGAAATTTCAAAATATGTCTCACAATCAAACTTCAATCAAAGATATTTTGCATAGCTTAGGTAGATGCAATTTAGCGGTAAGATACATGGGAATATATAGAATAATAAACTATTTTTAATAATTGTAAGAACATTTCGTACAGGTAAGTATCACAAAATATAAATCTAAAAGTTTTATGTCGGTATTAGTTATGTTATGATTAAAATGAAATAGTTAAATTATAAGTTGTATAAATCATATTACAATGTTTGTTATTATACAGAGTGTAACATAAATGATGAGAAATTTCCGACTACTTAGTGATACCTGTTATTTTTTTAAAACTGTGATTATTATCTGTCCATCTCCTTAAACATCACGTCCTAAGAGATTTCTCATCTTCAATATTATAAAATATTATTAACATCGAATAAACTGATTTAGGTTAAAAACGCACCCGCTACCTTCCAAAGAGTCATGGGCAATGTTCTCAGAGATCTCTAAAATCTGTCGCGTCTATATGGATGACATTGTAATTTTCAGCACCCCCCTTCAGAAACACATACAAAACGCAAAATTAATATTTGAAGCTTTACGAAAAGCAAATCTAAAAATTCAGCTGGACAAATCAGAATTCTTAAAACGAGAAACCGCTTTTTTAGGATGTTATTACCCCAGCAGGGATAAAACCGAACCCGGACAGAATAAAACCAATTAAAAAATTCCCCGTGCCTAAAACAACTAGAGATATTAAATCGTTTCTCGGACTAGTTAGCCTTTAACGTAAAATAAATAACTTTGCGAAAATAACCAAACCATTTACTCCGTGTTTAAAAACTATAACAAATTCGAACATTCACCACAATTTTTAGAAGCAATAAATTTATGCAAAAACATTTTATCAAACGAACCTCTTCTAATCTTTTCGGATATTTCAAAAACCTTCCTGTTAACTACGGACGCATCCAATTTTGCAATCCAAGCTGTCCTATTTCAAAACGGTCATCCAATTTCTTACATGAGTAGAACGCTAAACCCGAAAGAACAAACTAGGTACTCGATAATCGAGAAAGAATTACTAACCATTGTCTGGGTAACCGAATATTTCAGACCATATTTATACGGTACAAAATTTATAATCAATACAGATCATAAACTCCTCCAATGGCTTTTCTCACTAAAATACCCTCAGTCTGGATTAATCAGTTAGAGACTAAAACTGGAGGAATTTGAGTACGAGGTAAAATACATTAAAGGAAAAGAAAACAATGTAGCAGACCCATTGACCAGATTTCCCCCGGATATCCACCAGCTTCAACCCTCTACCTCCCAAGTTTCAGACTTACCCATCTTAGATGATGCCCATGCTAGTTAATATAAACAGACCAAATACACCTGTAGATGAAGAATTACTCGACGATATTCTAGAACAAGCGTCGGCAAGTAATTTTAGGTCCGGACACTTTTAAAAATTTTTTACAAGGTCCAGAAAAAAAATCATAATCTTTACGAATCTTTTGTTTTAATTTGCACTCACAAAATAATATGAAGTAGGCAATTTCTATTAAAAAATCAATGGGAGAGAGAAATTACATTTGCGGTCTTGAGTCAGTTTTTTCACTGACCTACTAACCATTAAATGATAAGGGTAGCACTCAAACGTATTGTTATCTATAGAAAAATATATTTTTTAAGTAATTTCAGTAATTATACTTTAAAAAAATTTTTGGCGGTCCAGTTTTTTACCTTCCGCCAGTTGCCGACCGCTGTTCTAGAACAACTTCTTGAACCCTCTCCTCCAGTTCTACATATTCCTGCTACCCGAAGATAATACATACAATACACACTTCAATAGAAAACCCGGTAACTGAATTACCTATAGGTAGCCGAAAAAAAACAAACCAAAATCTCCTTCAACTCCATTGGCACAGACAAACCAGACCGATTAACAAAAATTATATCTTTTTACTATTCAACCCTCAGCTTTCATGTGAAAACAAAAGCAAAACATATTTTGCTTTTGTTTCGTAATAACGAAACTTTTTAAAACCAAAACAAATAAATTTCTATGATCAAAGCAAGACAATGTTTCGAACCACTGATACCAAAATTCTTCAATAATACAATTAAGTTCCGAATTTCAGCACTAAAAAGTCAAGACGTAAACAAATTAGAATCCCAAATTAGATTAATAATGAAACAACATGAAATAAATACAGTAAACTACAGTGCAGTACATAGATGTCAATTTACTTAATGCTAGTAAAAATAGACATACCTAATATGTTCTACATTGGTTACGGTTATAAAATTGTATATGAAAACTACACTACATACACAGGCTTAAACCGGTCCTGTGCAAACTTGTTCGTACACCTTTGGGGTCCGTATATGGTGATTATATGACAAAATTTTTATGACTTAGTGTAACGTGGGACGAAAAACTAGTTTGAGAGAGTGAAACTGAAACTTTTCTCCTTATGCGTATGGTTTAGACATATTATTATTTAACATGGCGATGTGTGAGCTATGTCAAATAATAACTAGCTAAATTTGGTAACATTTGTGGCTCAAGTTGGAAACGATTTACTTTGATCCATCCTTAGTCATGGTCTATTAGGAGCATCCTTCCCGTGATGAAATTTATTTGCATGGGAGATATGTGAAGCCATCATTTTTAATGTTATTCATTCGTTAATTTGAACCGATATTGTTATGAAACTCGGAATTTCTTTTGAAGATGAGAGTGATATGTCTCTCGAAACATCAAGAAGTCTAAACCGATAACGTGGCAACCCAAAAATTGTTCAATCACTAACAATTTCTACGGAAGCATGCAAACAAAGATAATGAGAAACCACCACCATATTGGTAAATTAAATCCATGAATATACAAATTACTGTTTTGTAAAGTTACGGCAACATGGCATTTACGCATATCTAATCCGTAATTTGTCTTTCGAAATC
Organism: Anoplophora glabripennis; assembly: GCF_000390285.2. NCBI lineage: Eukaryota > Metazoa > Arthropoda > Insecta > Coleoptera > Cerambycidae > Anoplophora > Anoplophora glabripennis. The sequence goes on from NW_019416519.1 coordinate 592,034, forward strand.
CTGCTGTGGTGATAAATTAATTAACTGAATTAGACGCTGGCAATGATTAATTAAGGATATACAACAAAGGATCAAAAGGTGACGAGTACAGGATATCATGGGCGTGTATTTCTTAAAACTAAATTAAAGATGCGCATCAAATTTCAGTTATTAAATTTATGCAACCGTTAACGAATTGAACAACATTAGTTTGCGATATGCGGAGGCTCACGAACTAATTATTATATCTTATTCTAAAAAGTGGTCCTACCTATTAAGTCTACGTGAACGCCCGTGGAAAATAAAACAGTGTATAAGCTTTTATTTAACAGAGGATTACAGTCGTTCGGTTTTGTTGACGTATATAAAATATATAGTGTTGTATACACACTTTTAACGAAATTGGTGCAAACCAAGAAACAGTAAAAGGACCCCTTCAAAAATATATCAAGTTTTGATTGCGGTTGGTAAGGAATTTAGTTGAGTTAACTTTTTCAGCTCTAATTAATGCACAACTAAAACTGGAAGGGAGACATTGGAATTACTTCTAAATACTCACTTTCCAGGCTCCAGGTTATTAAATCATGGAGATGAATATGACTGGGATCACCAGCAGAGGGTAACGACCGGGTCTCGACAGAACTGGGAGGTTGCCAAGATGGTGGTTGGTCAGTCACGAATAAGATGGGCAATAAGTTCGTTTGACCCATTTAAATCACCAGGAGCGGATGGAATCCTACCTGTACTGTCACAGCAGGGGGTGGACTGTCTAGCTCCGGTTTTAATTCACGTCTTCAGAGCCAGCATTGCACTTGCATGGAGATCGACGAACGTAGCGTTTATTCCTAAACCAGGGCGTCCATCGTATGCCCAGGCAAAGGCATATCGCCCGATAAGTTTAACATTTTTCCTCCTGAAGACGTTGGAGAGAATAGTTGATAGGCATATAAGGGACGGGGTGTTGGGGGCAAATCCTCTACACAGGTACCAATATGCCTATCAGGCAGGCAGATCAGTCGACACAGCCCTTCATGACCTAGTCTCTAGGATAGGGAGGGCGATGGACGATAAAGGTCTAGCTTTGGCAGCCTTTTTAGATATTGAAGGGGCATTTGATATTACACCTTTCGAATCTATTAATTCGGCAGTTCGCAACAGGGGCCTTGATGACACTTTATGTCGTTGGATAGATACCATGTTGAGAAACCGGACAGTAACAGCTACCCTTTCGGGAGAGACATCCAGGTGTAAGGTAGGCCGGGGCTGCCCCCAGGGAGGCGTACTGTCTCCCCTGTTATGGGGATTAGTGGTGGACGGCGCACTGGAGGGCCTTAATCGAAAGGGGTTTTATACACAAGGCTATGCGGATGACTTGGTCGTTCTCATAGTCGGGAAACATAATATTATCGTTTCAGAACTCATGAAAGAGGCTTTGAAATGGATAGATGACTGGTGTAAGGGGCAGGCACTGTCAGTAAACCCTGACAAAACGGTCGTAGTACCCTTCACTAGGAGAAGAAATTTAACTGGACTCTCTGAACCTATAATAGGGGAGAGGGGCATTACATTTTCCAGGGAAGTAAAATATCTAGGAGTGATACTGGATAATAAGCTTACCTGGAATGCGCACTTGGAAAAAGTGGTGAGTAAGGCGAAGCAGACACTGTGTGTATGCCGCCGCCTTATTGGGAAAACCTGGGGACTGAAACCAAAGATGTCACACTGGTTGTATACGTCGATAGTAAGACCCAGGATTCTTTACGGCGCGGTGGTATGGTGGCAGAAAACACAACAGACCACAGCGAAGGAAAAACTGAATAGAATTCAGAGATTGGCCTGTTTAGGTATAACGGGGGCGATGGCATCGACCCCGACAGCTGCACTAGAAGTCATGCTAAATCTGCCACCGCTGCATATAGTGGTGGAGAGAGAAGCGCGGCTAGCAGCATATCGACTCAGGAATAATAATGACTGGAGGGGTGGTTCCCACTCCAGGATCAAAGATACATCTATGTCGGAACCAATTCTTGGGATGGTATCCGACAAGATGGTTCCAAAGTTTCACTTCCACAAGCCATTTGAGACTCGAATAGAGGATCAAAGCGAGTGGGAGGAAAGGTTTAATACCCTGGAAAGGTGGAGCCTAGTATGGTTTACAGATGGCTCCAAAATGACCAGAGGGACGGGTGCAGGAATATATGGACTCAGACCCAGATGGAGTGCAAGCTACAGTCTGGGGGAGTTCCCTACTGTATTCCAAGCAGAAATCTTCGCAATAATGGCGTGTCTGGCAGAGAATGTACGTAGAGGTTATAGACGTAAACTCATATATATATTCTCTGATAGTCAAGCTGCAATTAAAGCTTTAGCCGCACACAAGGTAAGTTCAAAACTGGTGTGGGACTGTTTACAAATGCTAACTGAACTGGCCACCAACAATACAGTCAGACTGTGTTGGGTGCCAGGGCACAAAGGCATTTGTGGAAATGAGAAAGCGGATGAACTTGCGAGGAAGGGATCCGAAACAGTGTTCATTGGCCCGGAGCCCTTCTGTGGCACATCTCCCAGTGTGGTCAGGCGGGCTATGGGCAAATGGACAGAGACAGAACATAGGAAATACTGGACTTCAAGGCCAGGACATAGCCATTCCAAGGAGCTTATGGAGTATCCTTCGAATGGAAGAGCGATTGAGTTACTGAGCTTGAATAGAATCCGGCTCAGGAGAGTGACAGGACTCATAACGGGACACTGTCACTTTAAGAAACATCTACATAGACTAAAGCTTGTAGACAGTCCGGTCTGCCGAGGATGTGAATCGGCGGATGAAACTTCTCTGCATATCCTGGGCGAGTGCCCGGGATTTGCACGTAGCAGAATGGCGCTCCTTGGGAGACCCTATTTGGAACCCAAGGAGCTGAGAGAAGTGTCAGCAAGGAAGCTTTTGGACTTTGTAAAAAGGACAAATCTACTTGCTGAATAGGACTAGTAGTGGGACGCACAATAGGCCTAATTAGGCCGCAGTGCTATGGGACTTTTAAAGGACCAACCACTAGATGAAGAAGAAGAAGAAGAAGAAGAATGCACAACAGTAATATTAAGAAATTTAGATGTTAAAATAATCAAATAAAATTCTTATTTATTAATATTAAACAATAATCACGAATTTTTTATTTTCATATTGGTGTTTGAACAATCTACAAGTTCTTTAATAAATAAAAAATAAATAAGAAGTTCTGCTGATTTATACAGAAAAAAAAATTACTGTCTTACACAACAAATTTATATGTAAGCTAGTACCTGTAGATGTCCACGAAATTATTTATTTAACATGCCTAATAGATATTTGATATATTAAGTTTTTGAGGATCGACCAAATGCAAATTGATAAAAGTTTCTTCATCTACTTATATTCCGACAAAACACTCTTGATTTTATCATTTCTATTATGTTTATCTAAAGAACAAACACTGCGTTTTACTGCTTAAGAATGCATGCACCTTAGAAGGAAATATAAGATTAAAATCATTTCCGTTTCAATTGGACGTAATAAACAGTAAGTGGTTAAAATGAGTGTTCATATTAATTCAATTAAAATATTCAAAAATTCTTTTTATATAGAATTAAATAGAATGTTTCGTAAAGCACTTAATACTCAAAACATATAAATTATAAAAACAATTGTTGCTGGGAATATTAATGAAATATTCCCCTCCAGAAAAAAAAATTATAAAAAAATTTCGTCTAACTGTTTTATTACCTACATATAAATTCAGACATTTTAAGTAAACCTAAAATATGCTAGGTATATATAATCAATTATCGATGTCGATAAGGTGATAATATAAAAAATAAAACTGCTTACATGCAAAACTTTTGTTACCAACTTCCCGAGAAGTAGACAGTGTAGACTTATTTTTCCTATTCAGCATCACGATAATATTTCAGGCACAACTAACATAAAACTGCTGCGGATTCCTGATACGAATCTTAATTATTTAATGGAACATGTAGGTGAAATTAATTGTAGCAATAAAAGAAACGAAGAGTAACTGCGCTGACCACTATTTTTGTTTAACAAAGCTATGATGTAAATATAACTCTCCTACTATATTATAAAATTTTCGTGTGTTACTTGTTACTTACAAAAATTGCAGATAAAAATTGAATAGATATTTAACTTATTAATGAAGATAGGATTTTTTTGCTTAAGTGCTTAAGGATCTAGATAATCCCTATGTTAGATACCAAGGGACTAAAATACGCCCTTAATCTAAAGTTTGAACAACAACCATTGATTAAGAGGTAGTTTAATCTTGAAATATATGTACAGTATGTTTAGCTCAAGATGGATATTTCCGTATTATCAATAAATACAAAATGTGTGAAATAAAATCACACTGTAAACAAAATCACTCAAATTGACTCAATTTTACTCAATAATGCATCAATTTCTGTCCACATCCGATTGAGAGTGATATGAGTACAACTAAAATTTTACGTAACTACTGCAACAGAAGTGAGTGCATTTTACTCAAATCCGAGTTTCTGCTATTAAGTGAGTGACTTTTAACTCTATTATGAGTATGTAAAACCAATTAACAGTTGTCTTTTTCTCTAATAAGATTTAAATTTAACTATTGTTGAGTAATTTTGGATTAGAAAAATTTCTACGGGGCGGCGCCCCCGCACCAGCCATTTCAGTAATATCGAGTGATTTTGCACCACTTTATATTCTCTTTAAATTTTCATTAAACAGACAATATTTTAGGTCTCGATTAAATTCGTTAACAGATCGGACGAATAGATTGGCATAACCTATATTGTACGTTACAGATACCTAAGTAAGTATCGATAACAATTTCACTATCCATTTATTTAACCAAATATTAATCGAGACTCAATATATTTATTATTGTTTTTAATTTTCACCAAACTAACCGGATTAACGGACACACACGCCATAGACCACGCCACGAGATGACCTAATGGGGACAATGGGAAGAGACAAAGACAACGCACGACAACCATAGAATGCTCAATATTGAGTGAAAATATACTCAATGATTTCAGTCAATGGATTTACTCCGTACCTTTATTGCTTTCACTTACACCTATTTTTTTACAGTTCAATTTCTCAATTTTCGATTATCCAAAGTGTCGCATTTCTTCTAATAAATTCTTTCAAATGAAACACTTTGTGTACTATTGCATTTTTTAAAATTGCTTTATATTTGTTTTTTTCTAATGATCTTCCAAAAAAATTATTTTACATGGAATTTGACGCCCGATCTATTTTTTTTTGTTGTTATTTTATTAAGATATATACTTATATTAAAGTTTATTTGTTATAGCTTTTTCATATTTTGATGGCAAGTACTATCCATTTCCGGTTTCAAAATAAGTTTATTTAAAGCTCTCTGATTTTCTATTTTATCTTTTTTTGCGCAGAAACTGTAGTCGATCCGAGCATTTTTTTACTGAAACACTCGCAAAAGTTGTTATAATTAATAAGTATTTTAATTCAAAGAAATTTAAAAATTGTTTAGACATGCTTGAGGGATTAGTTTACACATTTATCGTACAAGTAAGTATTTGGCTTCCAATAGTTAGGAACAAAACATTTTTTGAAACAAATATGTACATGATTCATAAATACACGTCAATTGTTTAGTTCCGTAATATAAGTAATTTCAAAATTAAGTAGGTGCATGTACTACTGCCAAAATGTATCTAAAAATAAGAATGGGGCAAGTTCGTACGAAAATTGAATTACTAAATGTAAAACTTGATAAAAATAGGATTAGAAGAGAATGGTTGTTCTTGTATGTGCTTTTCCCAGAGAATTTTAATCATGGTAATATTTTAAAGCTGTGAGACATATAAAACATTTGTAATTAGATAAGTAAAAATAAACATGGGTCTTTTACCTCCTAGACTATCCTTTATTTAACGCCAGAGATATGTGTAAATAAAAAAAATTCTTTCTTCTAGATAAAGACGACCGGCAGTAACTTTGACCTAAGATTAGAACTAACATACCTATTTCAAGGTTAACTGGATACCGTGGCACACCTCATTTACATTTCGCGTCATCACTTAAAAATTACGGAACATCTAGCGTGCCTATGAGAAAATAAAATGAATTTGCATTTATATAATCTAAATATAAATTAAATGCAAAATGGATTCAAATAGTTCAAAGAAATACTCGAAAAAGCCCAATTGCAGGAAGAAACCGATGGAAATGATACAATATGAATGAGAACTTTCCAATGTAGGGGTAAAGAATTAAGGCAATACGTATATAATTTTCCCTTTATATGATGCTTTAAGCATTATTTCATCAATATTTTGTCAGCGATATATTTATCCGATCCTTATTAAAAAAATGTTTACCTATTGTGATAATGTAGGTAATAAAAATAACATTTGTTGTTATCATCCCAAACGTACTTGATACCTAAACAACTTCTCCACGTCAAAGTACTAAAATTCAGAGAGAATAGTTAATGATTTGGTGTTTATGAGAACAAGTACCAAGGTCTGTGGTTCCAACTCAGCCTTAAGAAACTATGTTTAAATTTTCTGTGTCGTCTGATTAGCATTCCCCATTTGACTGGAGATATTTTAAATTATAATTTATTTACGCATATTTTGCTTAACGAAATCAAGTCAAGGATACAAAAATAGATCACTTTGGATAGTCCATTACCTCACAGCGAGCTTCACAATAAATTTCAAAATTACTGCAGATTTTAGTTTTATTTTATATACAAGAATATTTGCACATGATATTCTATAACTTTATATTTTACACCTTTCTGTTTATAAATGACCAATATTTTGAGAAGCAACCACTAAGTGTTGCATATACGCACTGAATCCATGGCAATCTTGACTTTATCCGTGTGAATTGTCAGTAAATTACGAAAAATAATATGCAAATTGGCAAAGCATAGACAAGGAGCTGCTAAAAAATGGGCCCAATTTCACCACTATATGTAATGATAAAAATTAATGGGGGTAATTCATATAAAAATTTGTCGATAACACTTCGTTTGTTGAAGTAAAAAAAAAATAATAATGCAAGTCATATGTCGGAAATTTACATATAGCAATAGCTGTATAAAACCATTTAACGTTTAAATATAATGCTTTTACAATATTACACTGATATTGGGTTTGAAGGGTCTACCTCTAATGATAAGAAAAATCCCATTACACTTACGCATGTTCTAATAATGACATATTCTTTATTATTAGAACTTTAAACCGCAATAAACTTTATAAGCATCATTGTAATCCGGAAAAAGAAAGATATATATTCAAATATGGAATAGTCTACAGGGTGTTGTTTAAAAAATCATAAATTTTGTTTGTCACGCTGTTTCAAAGTCTCATCATATTATGTTCTAGTTGATAGCCACAACTTTCTTATTTATATTTGTCGGAGACACTTGGTGGACATGGGAATTAGTTTGCTCTATCGAAATAATAAACGGGTGACGTGACACTATTTACCTATTGCAAGTTGGAACAGTATAGTACGGGAGCTGTTATGCAAGTTATAAAATAGGAACTAACTTTCTATCAAAACAATAACAATAATAATAATAATAATAATAATAATAATAATAATAATAATAATAATAATAATAGTAATAATAATAATAAAAGCCACACAGGTATGGTTGTTTGATGGTTGAATGATGCAGGGGCGTTACCCAGTGCATTCATCTACCCTATCAGTTTACTTTTTACCAAATATGATCACATAAACAAGTGTTTAGTAAAGTTAGATAATGACGGTCTTTCACACACAGGCTAAAACTTAACCCTGAAGAGATAACAATGTGCTACTCTAATATTTCTGTAACATAAACAAAAACAAGCCCTCAACATTCCATTGACGGTGACAGTTCTTCGAATGGCTACGAATTCATAAGCGCTTACATTGGTGATACCGACATATTTGTCTAGGCTTAAAAAAACAAAAAGTTGTGAAATGATTTTATAGCCAATCTTGCAACCAATAATAATACCTCGAATATTGTGCACTACAGAAAAAAATCATGAGATAAATCAGGTCTTCTTATGAAAAATACATGAGTTGTGCAGTAAAACATTAGCGAATTCTAAATATGGCAAATTTTTTATTTTATCATTTGTTTAAATAACGGTCCTTTGTAATAACATCTGCACGTTCAAATTCAACTGGAACTATAATATTTAATAATAAAGATCATCTTTGGAAATTTGAATACGCATACTTTTTTGAGACATTATCATTAAAAGCAGAATTCTGCATCTAGGAAACAATTTCTAAATAAATTACCTCCATAAATTTTCATCACATAATTCACCATTATTTAGCAGATACCTTGTATGTGATATACACTTGGATAAACATATATCGTTGTGGTCAGAAAGGAAATAGGATGTAAGAAAAGCGACACCAATATACGGAATGATACATTCAAAAACCATACAAGTTTATATCTATGAAATGCAATGTGCTTTTTATTTATTTGAGATCATAAGATATTTTTCTTCCAAAAAGTTAAAAAGGGTATAGAATTTTATGTAAATATTCGTGTACATTCTGTTTGTATGTAATATTTAAAAAATTGAATATACTATTAGTATTAGTTTTCAAGTATTTCACAACAATATAACATTTAAGTTTATTTCCTCACGTTACAAAAAATGAGCGTACTGTTGGAAAACAAATGCAAATTTAATGAACTGTAATTTTGTGAGTCAGATTCAGAGTTTCTACAGAACAATTTCAAAAGTAACAATTTAATTAAATCATGTTGTAAATATGTCTTGCTAATAGCCTAACTAATAACACATTATTAATTAATATAATTTTATTATATAATTAATATTACTAAAATTAAAATGAAAGTAAATATAGAAAGAAAAATACATCAATAGGTGTAAATGTTTCTTTTTATAGCGGTGCATTTACGAAAAAAAACCGCTTATTTAAGTTTTTCCACATAAAAGAACAATGTGTATGAAATTAAAAAAAATCTATCCTTAGATTACTTGCAGCTATAAGGGTATTTTTAACATTACTATTTTAATTTCCGGGCTCTCGTATCTCGATTTAATTTTGTTTGTGTCCCAATTGGCAGCTACAAACATGTCAGGGAAAAATAGTAAACTATTATCCAGTGGACAGTTTTCTGGATATCTCGTGTCGCGATGTCATCGACAATGGAAAATAAACAAAGGACTAGGATACGATATTGAGGAAACACTCTTGAATGGCAGCGTTATAGCGTATTTACAAAATTGTCGGCGGATTTCACCAGCGGATAATACATACTAACCTAACCTACTATCCGCTATTCAGAAAAACAAAGTAACACATTCTTCGACGTTTTCGACAGTCCACCGCTGATCAGCTGATTTTTACGGGAAAGCACACTAGATTCACTTACACACAGCACCGTGTCTCTAACAAAATCCATGGCACCCTCTTTTAAGTCACCATATGCACATTCTTTCGCGGATTATTAATTATTTTGCCCACGTAGGAAGGTAAAACATGTTATTCTCCGCGACGATCGAAGAGAACTATTCACCTGTGGGCGCGAAACGCATGCGCGACTTACGTAACCGACTTAGCCGGTATGAACTATCTCGGGTATTTTCAGTTTCAGATGGGCTCACTCGGGTTCGCGAACACCAAGTCAAGTAGTAAGGTGTTGGTCTGGCGTTACATTAAACCCGAATTTTGGGCCAGGGAAGAGCATCGATTCGATGAAATCAAATACTGGAATTATTTACGTCTAAAACCCCTTATCTGTTACGAGATAAGATAACGCACCATTTGATATTAACTAATAAAATTTATCTACGATTTCATTATCATTAATCCATTATCATAGAATAGAATAAATATATAGCATGGAACTTCACCTCTCAAAACTCCTGATTACAGGGTGTAACGACAGTGATGCACGCACTGAAGGCATGATTTTTCTCACCAAAATGAACAAAAAATAATACGTTTTCCCCTAAAATGATTCAGAGAATTCAATAAATATGGAATTATAATTGTTACAGGAATCTTCGCATCTAAACGAAGGTTTGATTCATATCATTAAAATGAACAAAAATTACATTTTTTCCTGAAACAATCTTTAAGAACTCTACATTCCCTAAGGAAATGATGTGAAATATAGTTTTTGAATCGTTATTCAAAAGCAATTGAAGATGATCCTAAACCAAATCATATATGTCATCCCTGGAATATTCACTCAAAAACAAACCATGAAACAAACTTAAGTTGTTACAAAAATCTTTTGTTCTCGCGATACCATTACATTTTTTCTACAACGATTCTTAAGAGCTCCACATTTTCCAAAAAAAAAAGGATGTGAATCATAGCTTTCGAGCGAATAGTCAAAAATCCATGAAGATGTTGTTGCTATAGAAAATTTTAAAACTGAAATCTCTGAAACTCTTCTTGAGATACAATTACATTTTTTTCAACAACTCATAAAGTAATGTGAAACATAGTATTTGAATAATTAGTCAAAAACAAGTAAATGATATCATATATTATGCTATACTTGTATACTATCTCGAGGATGGAATATTATTTCAATAGGTCCAGAAAGTTTATTAAATTGTAGTTGTTACAGAAATTTTTAAAACCTGAAATCTCCGAATTTCTTCTCAAGATACATGTCAAAACTTTTACTTTACAGGATGTCACAGTAACATTACACCAGCTTCGTCTTATCAAAATGAACAAAAAACAATAATATATTAATTTGAGATTTGAATCATAACTTCTACAGTTATTTGAAAAGAACTTAGGATACTCGTAAACAGTTTTTCTATAAAATGAAGACAGACCACGTCAGGATCAAAGAATTAACAGATCTAGAAGATCTGTTATTAATACTCTCCTTGAAATTCTGGATTTCGGCTCACTTATAATTACTTAGACAGCACGGAAGCGTTTTTAGGAAGAAAGACTTGGGAAGAGGAGAGATTTCAAGAACTATAGAGATTCAAGGATCTTAAAAGAGTCACAACAAATTTTGTAGAAAAAGTTACGATATAGAGGATGGGTTGCTGACTAGAAATCCCAATCCATGTTAAATTTTCTATTTTACATATTTTTAAGAAATTGTCAACTATGAAACTTCTAGCTATCAGCTAAAAGTATTTTATGATAATATCGAGATAATATTGACTTTTGATCAAAGAGTTCTTAAACTGCGTGCAAATCAAACTTATGACTGTTTAAATGTAAATCTTGTATATTATGTCATATTTAAGCAGAACAATTTTTCAGGACTGAATTGTTGTAAGGTTTAATGGTATTACCTTTACTAAGAAGAAAGATGTGGACATAAGAGTAATACGTTGGACAGATTAGGCAGTCTTGCGACCTAAAAAACAATTTATGTTTTTAATAATCTATATTTCTGTAATCATAGTTAATCATAGGATGCTAATAAACCCGAAAAGGGACCAAAGAAAAACGAGGATGGCAAAACTAAGTGCTTTTATAAAAAAATTATTTTATCTGTTATCTGTCAACCTAGATAGCCTGATAAAACTTATATATAACAAGAATATTTGGTTTTATCGAGGATTTCATGGCGTTATGACAATCTAAATTTGCTTCAAATAATAATCATTAAAACAGTTTTACGGATATTTTAATTTAGTGTTGCTTGCCAATAAACCAAAAATGTTTTACACCCATAGTTTTCAAAACTTTTGTAAAACCGGCTAAAAGACATAAGAAATTTTAAACCACAAATTGTATACTACTGAATTCTTTCAAATTAACTCCAAATCCTAAATCTAAAATCTAAATTTCATATTATATTACAAATTTTATGAAAATGATTGTTTTTCAGAAAATTAAAATAGTGAAATAAATAATATATGTTTAATTAGGTTTTTCTACAAAAGAAATAGTTCAAAATCGACGATACGTAATAGTAAGCTATAGGTAAATGATGACTGCTTTCGGAATAAAATCGTTCTATACTGCTCTTATGAAAATAACTGAATTATTAAATATGTACTTGCATAAGTATGTTTTTCCTTCAGTTTAGTTACCTATGATATGTTGTGTTCAAGATGAATTAACTTGAATAAATTCGTATAATCTTGGTTAAAACTAAATTGATCGATCAATTGTACTTGAGTAAAATCTTATAATCCTAGTTAAGACTAATAACACTGTTTTATGTCAGAACAATCATAAGACTGCTTTATTGTGGTGTTATAAATATTCGAATATTTATCACTTAAATTTCTAACTTATTTGCTAGTATTTGTTGTACATGTTATTTGTTTGTGGTCTGTCACTAAGGTGGCCATATCCATGGCCGAGAAATAGTCAAATTTTTTAGTCACTGAAATCTTGAAAAATAAAACGTGTAGAACACAAGTAAGTACAAAAATAAAATCCTTGATGTTCTGTTTATTCATTGTTACTATTTAAATGTACTCAAATAAAACAATAACTTAAAAAAAGCGTTTGTAAAACATGCGTTTGCTGTTATCCTAACCCCACATTTTAAGAATTATTTTCACACAGGTACTTATAAATAAAAGTAAACAATTTTATATGTAGGACTAAGCAAGTAAATGTTATAAGAATATTTTTTACATGTGGTTATATATAAAAAAGTTGGTATTTTCGTAAATTTTAGTACCTAAAACCTTGATGGTTTGATCGATTTTTGCACCTGTTTATTCGTTTTACTGCGACGTCTTTGAAAATACACAAAGTCATGACATAACATTCCCGTTATTTGATAAGCTTCAAATTATTAATTCAGTTATTAAATTACTTAAATCATTTGTCTTTGTGGAAAATATTATTTCAAGAATATGGCGCCCTTAATAATTTTATTTTGGTTTTAAAATTACCAAAGTTTTTAATTTTTTCCACTTGCCTATTCTGATTCTTACACAACATCTGAATTTGTAATCTTTTCTCAATTACGATTAAGCAAAATTTTGTTTTTCATTATTTAATGCAATGAGATAAGAAATACAATAATTAGAAATTAAAATATAGTCCACTATATGGATGGTTTGTTGCTATTTTTTAGATAATTTCATATTTCAATTATTTTTCTTAGCTTAACTAATATCAACAAATATGTATATTTCATTAAAATAAAATAATCTGTTAATAACGACTTACTATAATATTTTATATTTGATATAAATTACTATGTTATTTATTCATATTTTATTCTTCTATTCTTTTCGAATAATTCTCGTTTTTTTTTTCTTCTTCCATGAAGATGGCGTAACAGCCAAAACTACTTGGAAAGAAAGTTAAAAAAATATACTGAATTAAAACGAGCTCCCAATTACAGCACAATAGCAGTAGGATATTCAGTATTACAATGGATTTTCGTTTCTATTAGCTTGTTTTAACAGTTTCGACAACTATTTTCTTTTCTTTCTTCATTTGTTTCAACAATCAATTTACAATTATGCTGGAACTTGTCTCTTTCTTTCTTCACTTCATTTATTCCAATAGAAAATATTATTTTTAAGTAATGTTTAACACTCTGTTTCCACTTAGATACTTCTGCAAGACAAAGTTATCTCGTAATAATAATTCTCCATGTGTTGTGACTAACTAACTGCCGACTCGATATGTATTTCATTCGCACGAAGTCATTTACCTTTAATTGCGTGAGGTCTGGGGCGCTATCCAATACTGTAAATATATAAACAAGACTCTTGTAACATCCCATCCTGAAATAAATCCGTCGGTTGTGCTATCAAATGTACCTGACATAAAATAAACCGAAACGTAAACAATTTACGCATTCCGTTTTCATTCACGAGACCAAAGTTATCCTTTTCATGCTTGGTGATCATATGTGTTTACGCAAATTAGTCACTGAAGACATACAACTGGCTTTCAGAATAGACCGAGGAACAGAGTTGAAAAATGCAGAAAATACCTCCCAAAATGGTTTCTCTGCTTAAGTCTGACTGAACTGATTACTCGTTAACTACAAGAATTAAGAAGCAGAAATGAGATAAAAAATTACGTATCAACAGTAACAAATTAAATTAACTGAGGCAAGTAAAGAAAATTAAAACCGATCATAAATTTCCACATCATTGTTTTAGACTTCCTTATTTGGAAGTAGCTCTGGAATTTAACTAACGAATATTACGGTTGTTTTTTATTTTCAGGAAGCGTATTTGAATTTGGGATTGGTCATATGCATTTCACTCCTCCTCCTCTACTTTAAACTTGTTTCTTGATGACCTAAATATGTGACGTCACATTAAAAGAATCTTTTGTGAAGTCTTTAGTTTGTAAGTATGATTTGAAATCTCTCTTATAACAAATAATAATTTGAAAAAATACCACTCAAATTTGTTAATATACTTCCGATCATATAATGCCAAAACCAAACATTACAAAATATAAATCAGTAACATTAGACACTCGACTCACTATTTCACCCTATTTTGTGAATGTTTTACTAAAAATGACAAAAGTTTTTGGGTTTCGGATTTATATTCACCATCAAAAAGTACACAAAATCTATGTACCTACTCATGTCTTTTTTGTGGGGTTGTCGAAGGGCAATCAGTTATATAATTTTTCTATATGATATTTCAACAATAATGTTAATCGTACCTATATTTATATAAGTATACTTCAAAAATTCTATACAATAAATGGTTTATTTTCTAATTCATTTCATCAAATTAGGAATGAGGCTACATGTGATTTAATTAAATTTTCTGTATTTTATTTTTTCTGCTTATCTTTAATTCACATTAAATTTTTGTTATTACTTATGTGTATTGTTCACACATTTCCAATCATTTGTGTAACTTTGTTATTAAAATTCTTGTAAATAAATAAATAAATAAATGTAAAGCAATTAATTTGTTGATTTCTGAAACACGTATTATGTTTTCTGAAAATTTATTTTTAATACACTTCCTGAAATATAATTGATGTTTTCGAAATGGAGAATTCAGAAATTCAACATTTTTTTAAATTCTCAAATATTCTCGAACTAAGAGAAAATAAAAATTATTATTTATGAATTTAAACTAAAACTTTCCAGAAATCTTAAACACATCTGGAAAAGATTTAGAAGAAACAATTGGTCGAATGTTAACAAAAGGTTACTGCTACTACTTATCTAGATTGTGTACTTTAAAATTTGTCACTGGTTGTGGACAATTTCTCCAAAAATCAAAGATAATGAATAATATTGTATAGTTAATACTCCTTCAAATCTACAAATACTTGGCACACTTTTATACCGACAAGTAAAAACACCATTTTTGCATAAAAAAAACTTTCAGATCCTTATATTAATTTAAAACTGCCTTTTTGACTTTTAAGAACTAAAATAAGTAGGTACGTCAAAAACTGAAGCGTGGGTGTATAAGTATTCTGTCAAGGGAGCACTTAAACTAATTAGTAGTGTACCTAAAATATCTCGTATCTATCAGCATTAAGAGCCTGTTAAAAATGTGTTTAGAGGTCGAATCTTACATATCAGAAAGTAATATTTATTTATAGCATAGCTCATAGATAACTCTGGAGAGGTATCTTAGATCATTCAGTTGTATTTTTAGATTTAAATGCAGTAAATTTATAATATCAATATGCCATTGCATTTATTCGTTTCACGTAGATATTAGTAAAACGAATTAGTTATATTTTCGTCAACCCAGAAAGTCGTTTAGAGAAAAACAAAAATATTATATTTACAATGAATTCACTCTATTGACAAATTTCTCAAATTTCTATTTTTCGGAAATTTTCAAACGCGTTTTTCTCGAAACGACATTTTTTAATTTACGGGAACTCGAAAACTTATGAACCGATCGTTATGAAAATTGAATTCCCACACTCATTTCAGTTTTATATTTATTTTATATATTTTTTAAATTACCAGTTAAATCCATTTAATTTATCACATTCCAAGTCTCAAGCGGATTTCAAATTTTCGTTCAATTTTTCAATCGAAAGATCGAATCCGTCTTCAACCACTCTACGCAGAGCCAAAGTAAAGACACATGTTCGAGGGGACCCAAACTACCCTTCACTAACATTTTCGACTAAGTAGGTCCACAGACACCAGAGTCGTAGTAGACCACACCGCCGGAGGCCGATACTATCGGCACAGCAGCCGTCGACGACGCACTGCAGAAATAGAAAATTCACCTCAATTTCGATCTCGGAAACTGAAAAGTTTTCCAAATATTACAGAATTCCAACTAAGAAACCGCAAGACAAATACCACGTAAGACTACAACCTCTGATGGAGAATTCAGGTGGATAAAATCATGTTGCACGACATGACTCCCTAAGTGTGCTAAATACGACTAATAAGGTTCAACATAAAGTAGACCGCGACATGGCACCCAACCTAGGGCCCAAATATCCGGACAACAAAGCACCAACCTTACTGAAAGACAGTATAGCACCTACGTGGGGCCTAAATGTCCGGAGAACGAAACACTAACCTTACTGAAAGACATGGCGCTCAACGTGGGGCCCAAATGTCTGGACAACAGCACCAACCTTATTGAAAGACGGCATGGTACCTACATGGGGTCTAAATGTCCGGTGAACGAAACACTAACCTTATTGAAAGACATGGCGCCCAACGTGGGGCCCAAATGTCCGGACAACAAAACACCAACTTTATTGAAAGGTGACAAATTAAGTCTATTTTTGTAAAGCAAATACGTGCCAAATTTTCCCACATTATTTCATTTTATGGTGATGTATGGCAATAAGTGAATCCTCACCTGAAAGTAATGAGTTCTCCTAACTTACTAACAAATCTGTATGTGGTCCAATGTGTTCTTAGTCCAGTCGGCAGAGACCGAAAAGTTACTGTTGGTGACATTTTCTTGATAACTCGGAAATAACTACACAGGAATACTTTAAATGATCAGTACAATAACAGGATAATTTGCTGGCAAGTATTTTATCAGGAAAAAAAGTTATTAACAATTTAATCGTGAAAATTTGTTTGTAGTAGTTTTCTTTAAATAACTCGGGATGACTTTGTACGAAAAATTGCTTAGGACATGATTTTGTTCGTAATAAAAATAGCTACAAAATGGCGGTGGTCCGATAACGAAATTTGCAATAACAAAGCCGTGAGATTGAACAAAACGGTATAAAACGTCTGTTAGAGCGTAAGACGGTCCTGTCGTACAAATCTGGCATTCCATCAATTGCCACAGACCTTTTTTAAGAGACCTGCAACATGTACTTTCTATACCCTCTGCACCCTGCACGGTCAAGTAAAATTAGTAAAAAGCCAGATGTGTTCGAAGGCCTGTTGAGGCAACATGTCTCACGACTTTGTCAAAGATTTACTTTTTTAATTATATATACAGTCCACTCCATAAAGTTTATTTGAATATACCTATATGAATCAAGTTTTATGCCATCATAGTGGCAATACATTGTTTTAAGCCATCATAGTGGCAGTACAGTAAACGAAGCTGTACAAAGTCAATTTTTTAAAGTTGCTGTAAAAATGTCAATTATAAACAAAAAGTGATAAAACTTTCGAAAACTATAGCTCAATATACAGGGTGTTAAAAAAAGAGTGTAAAATATTTAAGGAGGTAATAGTATGAACCAAAATAAGCAGAAAAGTCGCAATAAACATGGGTCCGCAAAGTAACGGTTGCGGAGATATGGAGCACTATTCGTTTTTCAAACATTTCATTTTATTAGGAATAAACCGACAAAGGAAGCTTTTAACAAACAAAAAACAATGTTACAGAAGATGTTCAAAATGCCTTCCGTCCGGAGGCCGGACCTGTTTTATGGCCTCCAAGATCGCCTGATCTGAACCCTCTAGATTTCTTTGTTTGGGGATATTTGAAGACATTAGTGTATGGTACTCCTGTAAATAGCCTGGAAGAGCTGCAGCTTCGGATTCATCAAAAGTGTCAAGAAATCCAAACCAAGGAGGGTGTTTTCGAAAGAGTTCGAGTATCGTTGAGACGAAGATGTCGTGCCTGCTTGGAAATGGACGGAGGGCACTTTGAACATCTTCTGTAACTTTGTTTTTTGTTTGTTAAAAGCTTCCTTTGTCGGTTTATTCCTAATAAAATAAAATGTTTGAAAAACGAATAGCGGTCCATATCTCCGCAACCGTTACTTTGCGGACCCATGTTTATTAAGACTTTTCTGCTTATTTTGGTTCATACTATTACCTCCTTAAATATTTTACACTCTTTTTTTAACACCCTGTATATACAATAATGACGCTAAAGCCGAAAATCAGGAGAGCAAAACTTTTTTTTCTATAAGGTTTTATACATCCATCGGCATCTCAAACTCGAAACTTTGCCTTTGTTTGAAGTTTTGCTGACACTTGAAATTTGGTATACACATAGTGTAAATATGCAGAAACCAAAAGCCATTTGCATTATTCAATTATCTTCATTTTTGCAGTTTTGGTAAGGTTTTATACGTCACCCTAGTTTTATACGTCACCGTTTTTTTAAGGAGTAGTTTGTATGATTTTGTGTGGGTCTATGATGATACGCATTTTATATGGAAAATTTAAAATATCTTTGAAGATCTGGTGACTAGAAATTCAAAACTGACGAAGTACTTTATCGTCCAAAAAGAAATTTATGATCTTATTCTGTATACGAATCCTGACTACACGTTACAGTTACATAGATATTTGTATTTATCACTTTGTGTTGTTTGGGGTATGTGTCCTTCATAGTGCAAGGGACAGACATACAATTAAATTTAGAAAATCTTAATTTAGAAAAAATACGAGACGTTGAAATATACTGTCTGAGTAACAAAGCCAGTATTAAAAACATGTATCCAATTTAACGCTCATTTACTTTGTTTACAAACCAGGTCTACAGTCTCCGGATTCCCATTCCATATGAGGCGTCCTCCGCGGATACCGCTAGTCGAAGACATAGTTGGCAAATGCAAGATGGTATTGTAGCAATGAGCTGCAACAGCCTGGAATTTCCTTCTCCGGGTCTTCGGTGCCGAGGCCACGGAGGCCATCAACCTTCTCTGAAATCTCTGGTACCATCTTTTGGTCCGCCGACGACAAATTTATGTGTATCAGGTCAAGGTTAGTGTGAAGCCTTTCGCGTTCTTATGCAAGCGTTTCGTAAAAAAATTCACAAGAGCTTGTAAAAATTTAAATCGAGTCCCAAACTACTATGTTACTTCGCAAATTACTTACGCTAATATTTATGTAACTGCCCAAGTGGCAAATACACAATTGTAAATTCTCCCAGATGATTCGCAGTTGAGACTTGCGATTCTGTTCGTTGACAAGTCAAGGAAATTCACTCTACCATTCCATTTTTGTATACTAAGGATACAGAAGAATATACATACTACAAATAATTGTCTGAGAATAATGCAAATCATTCCAATTGGTGACAAATACTGGCGATCCCTCTGTTTTGTGCCAGAAAGACAGAGAGGAAACAACTGGAGATTAATTTCACTTGTCCGATACGTGTACACTTTCGAGGCCTACTCACACGTAGGTACGTAGAGGTGGCGAATATTTGCAAAATACGCCATTAGTCAATCTAGTCTTAATGGGTAATAAAATGTCATGTTAGTTAACGAGCGTATCACTATAATGCAGGAAAATCGAGGTAATTTCAAAACTAGAAATTTTAAACACAGCTAAAATTTTAAATGGCAATATGTAGGTACTTTACTGGGAATTGAAATGTTCAACCTATGTACTGTTAGCATTTATTTAATTTTTTAAACTACTGTAACAATTTTCGCAGCAGGGGCGTGTCTTGAAATTTTCCGCCAATGTCTTTCTACCTCGGATGTCAAATGCGATTAATTTCAAGAAAGTGACACAAAGATCTCCTTGGAATTCTATCTCAACAAATATCGTACAAACTGTAGTTCATCTATTAACAGGCACAAAAAAATAATTCGCTGAAACCTCTGTGGGTACACATGTTGCAAGTGACCCATTTTTAAGCATTACGTCAAGAACGCCGCCGGACGCACCAACCTTCCAGGAAGAGTCTACGGCGGGCTAGCGCCGGCGACCAGATGCGTACTCATATACCTACGACCGACTCCACACACGGGGACTCTCCAACGAACACTCACCCCGTCAACACGTCTTTTTCTATACAACTTAGTTGTCAATAAAATACTTTATTATTACCGTTGAGAGAGCGTTTTTATTCTTGCTGTACAGCGAAAGCAACCATCACCTCCATTTATAACTTTTATTTGATTTAAAAAATTTTAATTCAAAAAGTACGCCATCATTATCAACTTACGACGTCTAGACTATGGACGTTATTATAGAAAACTTATTTTTTAGTAACTCTTCTCTATCTCCCTATTAGTAAATAAAAGGATAAAGGTACGAAATTTTAATTGAAATTCCTATTAATAGACGTTTACCATGTCAAGATTGTCGGCAAAATTTTATACATTTTTTTGTAATTTCCAGTTAATGAATTTCCTAATAATGATTTCATACAGAAATAAACCAATACAGGAGAAATTTTTGTCACATTATTTCATTTTCTTTCAATATCTGAAAAAGTGGCAAACACCTCATTGTCAAAAATATGTTGTTTTTATAGAAAACACTTCGTGTTTTTCATTCTTGTTGCACTCAAAATACCGTACATCTCTGCACTTCACAGCGACACAAACTGACAACAATAGGTAGGAAGTAAATCTACACTATTAAGAGTCTAAAGAAATAAGGGGTAGAGGAATAGTAATATTCGTGAAAATAAGAGAAAAAATTCCAATGACACCCTCTAAATTGTGTTACAAGGGAGCTAAATCCTCTTTGAAAGGGTAATTAAAAAGTATTATCTACCTCACAGCTGTTAACGGCATGTTGTTCTAATCAAATTTTCCAAACTAATGTTCAATCTTATGTAAAACTTGATGGTATTTAAATAAAATTCGCACACAGCTCTCAAGAAGAATCAGAAGAGGTATCCAACTTGTTTATTTTCATCTTTTCTCAGAATTCTGCTTCGAATTTGCAAATAAATAAATTTTTGCACCTGTGACAGAAAAATGAACTGTAACAATTGAAACTTGTAAACAGAAATTGCATAAAAAGTATATTTTGTTAAAATTTGCCAGTGGTGGTTTCTATGTATGGTCATTTTGTCAATGACCTCCCAATAAATATACAATCATAAAAAATGTTTTAGTAGAAACCGCAAACAATTTATATTTTTAAAAATATATTTGTTTTTTTTTACTGTATTTATTTATTTTACAGTAGATAGTTAAAAGGGTCAACTTCTAAACTGTCTTCGATGTTCAAAGCCCAAATTTGTATTAGCGTTTAAGATAAAGTGTTGAAATGCTTCATACATAGAGGGTGATTCAATCATAATGTCATTAATTTTAAAGGAAGATATGGGAAAATGAGTAGAATATGAATAAGCGACTAAAAAATTTTAAAATGAATATTTACGTTGAAAAAAAAATTTTCAAATCATTATTTAAACCCCCTTTTCGGACCGGCCCTTACCGTTGAGCCACAAAGGTTTATGGAGAGTGAATCTTGACCTAACACACATATCTAACCCATATGCGACACTCCTTTGATAAGGCACAGATGCCGCCGTTGACCTTGTCCATTTAAACTGGATGCTAAACGTTGCCAGATTGGACAATAAAAATTGATATCTGAAGAAAGTGTTGCCAATTCGAAATATTGAATGAACATGAACATAAAATGCTTACACCTACATTTATCACAATTTTCACTTAATTGATAAAGTGTCTGTCTAACCGGGATGATAAATTAGATAACTAATATATTAAAATAAAATTGCTAAGTGTTCATTAATTTTTTGTTGAAATAAAATACCTAATAACAAATTATACACATATTTAATTTTACATTTTTTATATTAGGAGTTTTACTAACATTTTTATTAATAGATTTTATGTGGTAGTAAATTCGCAGAATTACAAGTTACTTTATTAAATAGTCCAAAGAAAAATTTGGACAGGGATGTTGAACTGGAGGTACATCTTTACAAAAATTATAAATGGTGTTTCCTGGGTAGTTACAAATACAATTAGCAATCAAATTTGTTATCTAACTGAATAATGAATATAGAAAATATGTCATTTTAACTTCCAAAAGGTATTACACTAGTTATGTAAATTTGAAATCGTTTTATCCATGCATTATTAATTCTGGGTGTCCACATTTTTCTATCGACATCTAAAAGAACAATTTATATTATAAAAATTTAATATTTAAACAATTTTTATAAGCAATTTAATATTACCTATATAAAAAGTAATAATCATACAATTGTTCTTCTTTAGGAAACCGAAAAAATGTATATTTTTATTTTCTTTCTTGCATTTCCGATACTGATTTAGACATTCTTTGTAACTGCAAATAATTGTTAATAAAAACGCCAAAGTTTTAAAAATAAATAACTATAAATCCACTGTAAACCACTTTTTAAAACACTTCAATACAGCTAACGGCAACAATGTTTACAAAATGCCCAAAATGGCTATTATATGATTTATACGTAACGTCACTAACATAAACCACACGGAGATAAAACATGTACGGAAGTATTCGGGCTTCATCGGTAATGTATTTAATTCGCAGATAAAAACCGTTCATACGTAGCATCATTTTATGGGCAAAATAATCAAACACTCTATTTTACTCTACAAAATTTATATATCCTTAAAGTTTTGTATTTCATATTTATTCTGTTTAATGCCGAAATAATAGTAAGAAAATATCATCTTACGTTGTCACACAGCTGTTCTGTTGGGAAATACGCATGTGTTCAGTCCCTTTAACTTGGATGTATCTCCATTCGTGTTGCACAAAGTAGCTCCATCTCTCTAAGTGTCGCATATGGGTTAGATATGTGCCTAACATAATATTCGGTCATTAACCTAGCTTCTAATGGGTTTTTAATCCGTAGTGAAATACAACGAATAAAGAGCTTTTTACACATGAGCGAATAATTTTTTTACATCTCGAGTATCAACAAATATTTGTTAATTAAAACAAACGTATAAGGATAATAATTGTTTTCGAATGTTAGGTTATTACAATTTATTTTTAATACTGTTAATGTTTTCTCTATGCTTTATAGCTGAATATGAGTTTTTAGTATTATGTTTAATTAATTATTCAGTGTGTAGTACGTATACCTTTTTGTGTGATTTATTGCTTTTCATAGAGTAATATGGTATACCTATTTAAAATAACAATACGGTTAACAAAACACTCACTCGTCCGTCGTTTGTTAATAAAGTTGGGATCCGCTGCAGCTTTGATTGTTAAACCAATTGCAAAATTCAAGACGACTGGGGAAATCAGCTGTTTCTGTTCAACGTTCGAACGCTCTATAGTGCACCGGCGCGTTCCCTGTTGCGAAGTAGGGCGCCGAATTAACGGGAGCTAAGGGGTAATTTGCTTACTTTTTAAAAAGTCAAGTAATTTTTTTTCGATTTTCTGCCTTCTGAATGCGTAGTTAAAATTAATGACATTATGACTTAATCACCCTGTATACTCATAAAACATCGAAGGAAAATGAGAGTTGTCTCGGTACATATGAATCGGCATACGACAGTCGGGTCCGATTCTTATCATGTCCCTTCTCTATGCGCAGTATCAATTGCAACGTTTATGTTAAGCATATAAGCAGTCAAATTCAGTGACCTTATACTCTAGTGTATAGATCTTCAACAGATATGTAAAATCTAAGACTCAAAACGCAATATTTTATTACAAACTTGTGACAATAATAATACATTTTTGTGACTAAACACTGGTTTAGCTTCAGTAAACATTTAATAGTGTCTTAACAGTCATAAACAGTTAAGACTTAAAACTGAATGAAAGTATTGTAAAATATGATTTTTTTTATAATTCTGAAGGGCAGTTACTATCTTATAGCTCTTTACTAACATTAACTTGTGTATTCAAAATATATTAATATTGTGTACCCTCCCTATATGGCAATAATCAAAAGTGAACGTTGTTTTCCAACTTTAAAAAGAATAAAGAGATGTTTAAGAGATACAATGAGACAAGAAAAGTTAAATGCTTTAGTATAGAAAAATTGTTTATAGAGCAGGTAACCTTGAAAATGATATTTAAACCATAACTTCTAATTAATCATAATTTAATCAAATATCTACTGTCGAAGATAAATATTTCAAACTTGATACTTCATTATTGTAGTCTTTCCGATATCAATTGAAGAACCGAGAGGGTGACAGTATGTACCAAATTCGGTCGCTGACGCAGCAACTCAGCATTGAAAAACCCATATACAGGTCTTGTAGAACTAAACGTGGAGGTGGTAGAAATGTATACGCCCAGTTGAAGAATGCGAGCGCGGACAAACGAAATACAAACATATGTGCATTGGGCCACTGGGAAATAAATCTCAGCCGTTGACAAGTGGTCGACAAATTGCCCAGCAGTGCAATGCAGCAATGCGGAGTGTTGGAATTAGGAAGACAAAATAAAATAATAAAACATATCATAAAATGGAAAGTAAAAGTAAAAAAATCATGTCAATGTCTGGAGATTGTCGTAGAGTAGATCAGACAATTATTTTGTAATAATTTCTCAACAATTCCAGCATCATAGAAACCCATTTAGACAAGCGAAAACTTGGTTCGCCATGTTTCTATTTCCTTAACTTGGAACTGGTCACTTCTGACATATCAAAATCATTAAAATGCCACTTTTGTACACTACCTACTAAAAATTTTGTTTTCGTGTTTCGAAGTCTTTATATGATTATCGGATTATAAATATAACTCACGAGTACGCTGAATAACGAGTTATCGATTTACAACATTTTGGTGTACAAAAACGTCGTTGGATGCCTACATTAAGATTCACATAACGGTCCTTTCCACGATTGACTAAAAAGAAAAAAACATGTAAATTATGTGAAATTGGATCCTGCAGTCACACATTTTTATGTAAATCGTCAATTAAAAATGAATTTACGTCCAATGCGGTATATGCTGTACACGGATTGGATCTTAATACAACGCCATCGACTACATTAGTGGCAGTTTAAGTTAACTGTACTCTCTTATATGAAAAATGTGGAGACAGAAAACGACTAAATCGTCTTTAAACAAAAAAAAAAAACAAATAAAAATCTACATATCCAATACGGTACATATGCATTAAACGCGCGCTATCTTAAATCTAACACAATTGATTACATTAGTAACAGTTCAACTTAACTGTATTTTTTCACATAAAAAATTTCAACGCACGTCCAAAACGACTTTAAAAACAGGAATACAACCGTATACCGTACGTCTACAATAAAATTGTGCCGTAGTTCGAATTCGAACGCCGATTACGTCCGGATGTGTCACTTGTCGTGTCTTCTGCTCCGATAGTGCCTAAAAAGAATTACTAGTTATTTTTTTAATTAACACATCATTAAAGTAATTTGACATTTCCAGTGTAAACAGTTCTGTTCTCTATCGCCTACATTATCACATTGATTACTACATAGATACAACAGAAGGTATGTCGACAATATCTACAAATTTAAAATAATATATACAGTATGATTTAAATTATATATATCATAAACGTAAAGGATAAAAATTGGTTTTTGAGATACTTCAATTGCACATTCTCAAAAATCTACTATAAATGTTGTCAGTTTTACATAATCAAATCTTGAATTTGTGAATTTTTTAATATTATTTAGTTTTTAGCTTGGACTCTCTCTAACATTAAATATAAATTTTATTTTCTTTGTTAATATGAATTTGATACTCTTGTGTGTAAATATTCTTTCATTAATTTGTTCTATATTTTCATCATTTATTGTATATAAATCCTTTCCTATGACAAATTTTTCGTTATTTATTTATCTACTTAAATTTGTCTCTTTTCAGACACAATTAAGAATTGTACATGCATTTTTATTATAATTTGTTTACAACTTAATAACAAAATACCTACAGAAATGATAAACTTAACAACTTGAACATTGAAAAAATTGAACATTGTGGCATTCTTTGAAGGTATTACACCCTGTCCTATAAGTACTAGGTCACAAAGTAAGTGTGAATTGTAGATATTAAAATATTACGATTTAGCCCACCCTACTTCAGTTTAAAAGTTAATACAATTTTGTTTAAAAAAATTTCTAATATTTTTTACAGTTACTGGGATATTAATTTAAAATTTATTATGAAAGGATTTTGGGGGTGCCAAATTTAAATATTATTTTGAGTTATTTTATAGAGAGCGCCACCCTATAGCACCTTTTCTGTTAAAAAACTGTTACTTTTTTAAAAATCACTAGGACTAAAATCCTTAAAAGAAAATAATGATTTGGACTTCTTTATTGAAAATTATTAAAGTTGCGGAAGTCGCCAATATCTTTAACTAGCGGCCTGTCCCGGCTTCGCACGGGTGGACATTTATTTTAAACATTTTGGGATATAAAAAATATAGCCTATGTTACTCAGGGATAATGTAGCATTCTAATGGTGAAATAATTATCGAAATCCGTCCAGTAGTTGTATTTTTTGTAATTAATTTTGTATTAATATACCTCGCAAGAAGTTTTTCTGTTGTCGAAGTGATACGCGTCATCACGCCTACCTCAATTTCTTTGACGTTTGTTTTCCAGATTTGGGTAGCATAGATACTACACTTACCTAAAATATCCATAAAATAGTTAAAATGTGAACGAGGTTTGATAAAAAATTGTTAATTTTCTCGGAAAATATTTATTTAATCTTCAATTTTTACGATTTTGCGGTTTTGGTTTTATCTCGTCCATTATTGAAAAATGTTGTCCTTCGAGACAGTGGCAGTTGTCATATTGATTGTTACTTATCTGTCACGGCCAACCTAAAATGTGCGAAACAAATGGAAATATCATTTTAGGAGAAGGGAAATGTTAATTCGTAAATAAAATGAAAACGACTGGGTTTAGGTATAGGCTTTAACAAATTAACAAAGTTACACTTTTAGTGCAGAAAGCAAATACCTACGTTAAAAAAATGGGGGTTCCATTTAAACATTTCCAGTTTTCCACATTTTCTAAACTTCACAATCGACGATAATTTTTTTTTGACCACCTTGTATAAAAAGTGACAAATTTTCATGTCAAATCCGATAAATTAATCTTCTACAAAATGTTAAATTCACACAAAAAAAAACCTGGGTTTTCAGGAAAACTAAATTTTGCGTCTGTCAATTTTTGCCTAGAAATCAAAATATCTCGGAAACGGTCACTCCTAAGTATGAAGTGAGCTGTATGTTTTCAACTTAATTTTTTTAACTTGGTAGGCCCGACGGCCTGTATCACACCACCACAATTTCAAAAAAATCCTTCCCAGATATCCATCGATGGAGTTCGTGGTATAATAAATTATTCTTCTTAAAAGTGCATATTGCAATTACAAATTATTAACTACCTGTACTGTTACTATTTCATTACTTTCTGGAATGTGTTAAAAAGTATATTGATTTTTTTGCATAATAATGACAATGCTGTTACTTGACTTAAAAAATTTGAATAAGTGGACAGATCCTGAAAAGATCATGTTGGATTGATGTTAACAGCTTTTCTCACTTAACTCATTACGAATGTTTCCAAATTTAAAAAAGTATCCAAAATAGACGGTATGAGACTTAGCAATTTGCGTATTTATTTATGGGATGTCTGAGTATTATTTACTTTGTAAACGATGTACGCTTCTAAAATATCGCAATAATAAAACATTTTATGGAATCGATGAGTGAGGAATCATTACTTACGTTTTGTATACATATCCGAAGTGACATTTGGTAATAAATACGTTTTAACGGTTTGCACTTGGAAGTAATGTTCTTTTTGCAGTGCTCCATGGAAATAATGTTACAAGTTAAAATATCTCTCATCTCTTTTAGCGATGATACTACCACTTGAAAATTGTTATACTTAGTCTAATGTTTACACTTTAAAACATAGAGACAATCAAAATATCAACTAAATAATCAGAATACATATGTTGCCAGTTAGAGCGTACCCATGTTTCTTGCAGCTTTATTAAAAACATATATCACGTACAGTTGTGGACCATAAAAAGTTTCCGACCTAAACATATGCATTCTTTGTGTTTCTTAAATTGATTTCTGGCATAGTTTTTTATTGTAAGCATACACAATAATTCATGACGTGAAACAAAATGTAAAAATTTACTGTATCTAATCCTTTGTGTTATCTTATCAAAAAATTACTGGAACCATTTTGACATGATATTTATGATATTTTCGGTGAAGTACCTACTTAACTGGACTAAATTGGTACCTTGATTAATTTGTGTTAAAGCCTTATTTTTTTATCATTTTTGAAGATCTTTCAAAATTGATTCATCAATTTAAACTACAAAAGTTGCAAAAAGATACATACCGTAAGTGACACTAAATAAATAAACAAACACTAGCAAATCTGACAAAACAATTTGAAAATATTTTCAAAATATTTATTATTCTTTGCTACTTGACAACAAATATAAGTCAGTTATATTAGTAGTTAAAATTTGAAGTATACTAGCGAAATCTTGATATTATTTACTATCTCATATTCATGTTCTATATACAGAAAAAATACATTACTTTTAATGAGGAGCAAATTTTATATACAGGGTGTGCGAAAGCGAATACATCAACAGCTCAATCATGTTACACCGATTTAGACAAAGTTTCCTAGGTACAAAGTAAGTATTTTCAATTTTTTAAGAGAAATTCGGCAGTTTTTAAAATATTTCAACGAAATTTCGTAAAGGGTTTTTTTGGGTAAATGAAGCGTGGCCTTATTTTTTATCTAAAACTTGATTTAAATCATAAAAGAAATTTAATAAAAGTGCAAATTTAGTAAATGATTTAGTAAATAAAGTTTAATTAGATTAGAAAATACCCCCAAATACTGAGATCTCTGTACTTAACTGATAACTGTGGTAGAAAATTGGAATCTATTTTTCACTGGAAAAATATATTGTACTCTCTTTTGCAGTAAATAAAATGACGTTTCATAGAACACGTGTTTTCTGAAAATCTCTTGGAAAAAAAAAGAATAAACAAAGGATAGTTTCAGGTATTACTAGCGGCTTATATTTTAAATTTAAATTTTAAATGAAAAATAAATATACGTTCATCTTCAGTCGAAGATAAATAGTCATTCCAAAAACTTCCTTATACAAAATTTCATTTAAATATCATAAATGCCGAGTGACCTTAAACAAATTAATTACAGAATCCGCAACTTTTGAAGAAGCCAAAATTATACTAAGGTAACTTGATTAAAATCGGTTTATTTTCAGAAATATGGCTCATTCGCTTCTGGGCGGCCTGTATATATAAACATACTATAACATTCAGATAAATAAAATTTCGTCTTGTCCGAAGAAAGTTTTACTTAATTTAAGATTATAGGTATACATAAATCAATGTATTCTTCACTCAATATAATTATTTATTCTATGTATAATTTATTCAACATGTTTTTAGCGTAGGTATTTCATCTCTTTTAATGAAATCTTAGGCACGAACACCTACCAACATTACTCCGCCAATTCAACCGAATTTTTTTTGAAGGTAGGCGTATCAACGGTACAAAATGCAGGACTACCGATGTAAATTCAAATTTACAAGTAGTATTCAGTATTTAGACAAGCGTTGGTTGGAATTCCAACGTAAAATTTTAATTTCTCACATTTCATAACTTCAATTTTTTCACATACTTTGTTGCAATCAAATAAACTGTCAGCTGTTCTGAACAAAAAAAAAAATATTTCATTTAATTGATGGTTTAAAAAAAATAATTTCTGTTAGTCCGTTTTTTTGTCATTTTTTATTCGCCTTTCAATAGATGGTATTCTCGTCAACCCATAGTCTACGGTCAACAGTAATTATAATGAGAAATAAACAAAAAATTATACGACGTATTTCCCTGAACTGATATATAAACATTTTATAAATAATTTCCTAGTATCGCATGTTAATCAGGTTATCTGTGGCACACCCGATGTTTGCAAGAAGAATTTTTATTTGATCTAGGCCTAGAACGTTCAGATATCCTTCCACATAATATATGGTGCCAAACGTACACCTTATCCGACACTATAACTTTATTTAACTTACATAACATGAAGTAAACAATGTGTCACCAAGGCAAAAGCCTTGCATATAATCGTATTACGTAATTCGGTAGTTACTGCGGCAGTAAATGTAAAATTTTGGTAAATAAATTACATTTTACACGGTCTGGCTGGTGACACAATTTTTATTCGTGCCTACGTCGCGTACGAGGCGATTTAATAAAAATGACGAAATTTGCAATATAGGTCGATTACAGAATGAGATAAGCCCGTGTATGACGAAAATTAATAAAATTTATAAACGCAGAATTTCGTTGCTAACACATTATTTTTTTTAACTTTGAGATATCAAGCAAGAAGCCAAACAATAGAGACTTGATTTCACGCTACAAAATCATAATTTTATATGTATTAAAATATTAATTTTATCTATAAATTATGTTGCATAATAATAATCGACGATAATTCTGCATAAATTTGCATCGTACATTCATGCTTAATATACAGGGTGATTCAGAACTTATCCAAAAAAAATTCTGGATGTACAGGGGACCCTTACAAATACAATTTTGTAAAGAAAAAATCAAAAAGGGCAGTTCGAAAATGATTTAAAAATACACTTCTGCACGGCACTGGAAACTCGTCCACTGTAAAACCTGACCTCGCACAATGCGACCGGCATGGCGGCTTGATAAAAACGGACAAAAACTTTCGCAATGAAAGAAATATGTAAATAGAATTTTATCGCACCTATTTTATATCGGCAAATTAAACTGCTTTTGCCTTTAATAAATTAATAAATAATTAATAAAATTTATTTGACATACCCGATGTTACAACAATTGTTTAAAATTTTATCCACCAACGTGTAAACACATTTGGGTCCGTTGTACTCAGTTTCTACGAACTATTTTTGACACTACCTAACCATTTTTGACACTAACTACTAAAAACCTATTGTAAACACCACAGATAACAGGTAAATACTATCGCAAAGACGATTGCAAAATACGATTCGGAGTCGCTGAGGCCACGTGGCGAATGATGCTAAAGACTACAGTTGTCCAGCTATGTAGTGGTTGAATGTACTATAACTTCAATATTTTTTACGATATTGATTTCATTTTTCATGCTGCATCTATTCCCAAATTTTTTTGGATAAGTTGTGAATCATCCTGTATGGACTTATTATGCATATAGGTACACTGCAAAAAAATCGGGAAATCGATGTGAATGAAAGCAATGAGGGAACGGAGTAAATCTATTTAGCGAAATGATTGAATACATTTTCACTCAATATTGAGCAATTTGATAATTTTACTAATTTGTGATAATATTTCAACTAAAACTAACGATTTTCACTCAAATACAAAAATTCACCCGTTAAATAAATTCTCTAGATAAACTTGTATTTTGGTACACTTGTGATTTTTTTTTGTTTTAACGTGCATCAGATTGTTTATTGCAAGCATAATAAACTATTTAGAACAAATGGAAATTTTTTAATGTATTCGCATTTTCTCCTGTTATTGCATATACTTACCTACCTGTTGAAAACAATGAACAATATGTCTATTTATTAATCTACTCAAGCAAAATGTGTTTGCATGAAACACAACTGCATAACTGTCAAACCAATAGACCTTTTTAGTGGTGACGTCACAAACGCCAAATAATAGGCAACCCCGTAATACACATTGTCATCAAGAAATTCTCAGTATTTTTACTAGATCGATTTTCGACCTTATGTATTACCTTAAATATCGCGATATTCTGGCAAAATTGGAAACATTTAAGAACTAAGATTTTAGTATGTACAAAATACACATACACAAATAGTAATTTAACATATATATCAAATACGAAATTAAGTAAACAACAAAACATGTTTTCTTTCTTCTTTCTCCGAAAAAAAAATAAATTTATAGATAAAAATTATATATAGATAAATATATAGATAAAAAAATTTATCGCATTTATTTAATAAATTTGATATATTTTGCTTAGTCTTTTCGTCCAAGAATATTTTTAGACGCTTTTTAAATGTATATGATTTACAAGATTTAATATCTTCTGGCAGTAGATTATACATTTTAGGTCCGAGGTAATAGTAGGATTTTGTAAATTTTGCAGTTCTAGGTTTAGGAACTTGGAATGAAATTTTACGATGTCTGGTACTGTAATCATGGTCTATGTCTATAGGTTTTAATGCTTCTCTGCATGCATGTGCATGAACATTTGCAGTACCTCCCCAGATAGTTAAGTCACTGTAGTAAAACCATAAGTAATGTGATATTCAACAAGGGCATAATATAACATTTTTTATTGTTCTAGTCAAAATTGACACGAACCTTTTCTTAGTAATATAATGTAAGTGGTTTTCCCATTTCAGGTGTGAATCTATATATATTCCCAGGTATTTAACAATCTCAATTAATCTAATTTGAAATGGAAGGTTATTGTTAATCACTGTTAAGAACTTGTAATCAGGTAAGTTCGATCGATATGCGGTGAATGGAAAGAAATGTGTTTTATCTAAGTTTACTGTTAATATTCTACTGCTAAACCAATTGAATACCAAATTAAAATCTTTCTTCAACTATTTTTTTAACACCTAATTTTCTCCAGTGTAAAATAATACAGTATTGTCTGTAAAACCAACCACATTTCCTTTTGTCTGTAATTTAAATAAGTCATTTATATAAATATTAAAAAGCAGTGGCCTTAAAACTGTACCTTGGGGAACACCGTAGTCTACTTCTTTGAAATCACTCGATGAATTTCCTATTTTAACACACAGTAACCTCTTTGTTAGGCAACTTTCAAACAAACCTAACGGTTTTCCTCTTATACCAATTTCTCCCAATAAACGTGATAATTCCACATGACTGTGTCGAATATACACAGTGCAGGTTTTAGGTGCATTAGTGTATCTACTACGAAACACGTATTGGTTGTTCTTAAATACTTCCAACTCCTTGCAAAAATAAGTTAATTTGAATTTGTTCATTTCTATATAGTATCTATGTAAATAGTAAACAAGGGTCAGATTCGATCTGCACAATTTTAACTATGACAATTTGTTGCGGGTTGCCTAAATATATGACGTCACACTAAAAGAGTCTATTGTGTTTCTCGTTAACCACATTTATAACTAAGTAAGTACATAATATATCCATTTTGTGTTCGCTTAAAAAACTATTTAGTATGGATTTTTTGTAATAAGATAAACACACGATTTTCTATGTAAAAACCCCAAAAACACTAAGTTTCATTATTTCCACAGGCTCTAGCAAAATAGCCTCAATAGAAAAAATTTGAAGGTCATAAAAATCACTAAATAATGTTAATGCTGATACTTTCGAATTTTTTAAAGACAAAAAGCATATACGAACATTGAATGAACTTTTTTATAGATCTATCCTTCCAAACTCTTGAAAATTTTTTAATTTATTAGAAGTTGTATTGATTATTTAATATTTTTCTTCCACTTTGAACTTTACATTAAGGTTCTTGTACCCCTACTTAAACCACTTAATAGGAAGTGGATATAAAAAACTTAAGTAGGTATTTTGAATATACTAACCATTTTTATAAATGTTACTTAAAAAAGTAGGTATATGAAATGGAACCATGCCTTTAATATAGTACACAAATTAGTTAAGTAAAGGGACTTCGACAAGCATTTTAGTGTAATTTGACTACTTTGAAACTTCAAAGGTTTCAAAGATTACTAAATACTACTATATTTTCTTGAATTTTCACTAAATGAAATTACTCTTTAAATAAAAAATATGTCCACATAAATTTTGAAAGTTAAAGCCATTTCTCGTAAAACTAAAAAGGATGGAAACTATTTTAAATCACTGCTGGATACTATATCATTAAAAAAAGTTATTATTATAAATTAATAAACAATACTAATTGGATATTAACAGAAACAGACGAGTGTTTTCCACTAAAAAATCCACCCCGTATGCACACATGCAGCAATACCATTAAATACCCATTTAAGGAAAGTTATCAAATTAAACCGCAAGTAAATCGAGGTCTTTCTGCAACTAATTAATATTCCGATATTAACCATTATCCAGTCACGAGTAAATAATCTAATTAAGTATTATTAATTGCCCACAATCAGAAAATGACAAGCAATTTATTGAGCATCTAGTATGCATATGTGCCATTAACGCTGTGGTTGCACCACATTTACGTGGGTGGATATTTATTCATATCGTAATTATTTGCTGGGGCGTTTTCTAGGAAATTTACTGTAATTATAGGTATTTAGATTTAAAATAATATCTTCATTGCCTTCAATAATTCACTGAATTAAGAAAAACTGTCCTTTATTATTAATTTTCTACTTCACTGATATTCTGCTATACTAGATACATAGATAAGCACGATAGCAAAGTAGGTATGTTTGTCAAGTACTATGTAATTTTTTCACTATTAAATATGCCACTTTAGAACCACTTTTTAGCTTATAATTTTCAAGGAAGGTATGTTACACATTTTTTATGTTGGTTTATTCTAGACCAAAAAAAAAAAAAATTGTTGGTCTACCAGTGTATTTAGACCACTGGTTCGTTAAGAGAATCAAGGGTCTAAATATATTGATTATTGAGCCACAGGATGATGAACTTAGCACTATTAATAAAAATAAAAAACTTACACTAAATATTTTGATTAGTTGATTTCTTTCTAACAAAACTCTCACTTAATTCAAAAAATGCATTTAGAGTAACTACAAAGGCTCAGGAAAATATGAAAATATTAAAATTCTTGTATAGCAAAAAAACAAGTTTATTTTAATAAAATTTGAAATATAAAGCATGTAGATATGTAATTTTTTTTATATACGGTCTAATGAACCGAGAATTGCCATTATATAAACAGAGAAATATCACTAGTTGCCTCTTCATGTTCTAGTAGTTGCCACTAATTCATACTTTATTTTTTAAAACCTATCACG
Source organism: Anoplophora glabripennis (assembly GCF_000390285.2). Taxonomy (NCBI): domain Eukaryota; kingdom Metazoa; phylum Arthropoda; class Insecta; order Coleoptera; family Cerambycidae; genus Anoplophora; species Anoplophora glabripennis. The sequence continues at coordinate 627,163 of NW_019416519.1, forward strand.
GAATTCCATAAAAGCAAAATTGAATTATTTTGAAATCTGCAATAATAATTACCCCTAATATCAATTATTGGGTTTGCAATTGCCAAATCAAGGTCAATATTGAAATTAGCAAAATACTTACAAAACTATACACAACTACTTCACATATTATCCCGTAAAAACTAAATAACATCACTAAGCAATTAAAAAAACACACACATTGCACTATTGCAGCCAAATTATTAAGACTTCTAACGAAAGATGCGCGGCTTCAAATACACGTATATAATATATTTAGAGACGTAGTTATAACTACATAGAGGTGGTGTGATTGCAATTTTCAAATAAATAAACTTATTTCTGAAATTGTAAGTATGAAATGACAGTTACTGGTCCACAGTACAATGGCAATTAATAGTCACTTGCATTTTTTCAAAATGCTTAATGGCGTTGAAGTTCTAGGATTCTCAACGACTGTCTCACTACTTCCTCCACTAATCGACTGATTTTTATCTCTAATGGGATAATTAATAACTCAAATTTAATGCGACATTTTTATGGTCTAAACCCAAATTGGTGACATAGATTTAAAAACAAGGAATCAATGAAGGAATGAATGGAGGAATCCATGAATCCATGAATGAATATGAAGGAATCAATTGTAATACAATTCAGTAAAGAAGAAAATTACAAAACCTGACACAAAAGTAGTACCTAAGTAATATTGAAAGTAGTGACTGACAAATTGTGCATAATATTCGCCATTTTCGAAAAGTGACTGTTATTTAAATTTTTAAGAAAAATATAATAGCAGTAATGTAAACTATTATAAACAAAATACTTAAAATTAAAACAACTACGAAAATTATAGAAATAATAAATTTAAATGAATATTCGATAAATTAACCAACAAAAATCCTTAAAATTGGCTAACAAAGTAAACTAGTTTTATTGCAGTTGCGTTAATCTGGCACAATAATTAATTAATGTAGTAATATAAAAAGTTGCTACAAATATGGTGAATTGTGAAGATTTGCTGACCATTTTTTAATATTTTACTGCAAAAATAATTCTTATCATTATCATTTAAAAAAGAAATATTAGTTTCAAGCAAAAAAAAAAACAAATCTAACTGAGACAATGAACTTGACTTGCATATCTATTATTTTCTAATTCAATCTTATTTGAATTTAAGCACGCAGTTAACAGATTTCGATATTTTTTTACACTTCAAGTTGTTTACATGTTGACTTTTGTAGTTCTAGTATCTTATAAATTATCATATCACTTATAGATTAACATGATCTATATCTCGGATTAAAAGAACCAGTCATTGTCAAATAAACAAGAATTCCCCAAATGTTGCCTCTTAAAATTCCATAAAAGATAATAATAAAAAATTACTATTATAAACAATGTTTACCTCAGTATTTCCGAGTCTCAATAACGTATACGTTTTGCTCACAGATGACAAGATAGAGTAATTTATGCCAAAACGGTAAATTTTAACCATGTACATTTAATAAACTCTACCTAATATTAACCAAGAAGCTCAAAAATTGAATAATATACAGGGTGTTCTATTTAAAATATAAAGTTATGTAGCGGTCACGCGAAATGGAACACACTGTAAAACTAAACATATTTTTTTACATGGCCCATATGATTCCAGACAACTTTTGTTGAAACCATTTTTTATAAATTTTACAGTTACAGAGTTACAGAAGAATCCCTTAGATGGAACACCCTGTATAAAGATTCTCAAATAAAAATATTGTTTTTGTAATTTAATTTAAAAAATGAGTGACTAAAAATCAATCAAAAGCATTTTTTTATTGAGATAAAATAAATATATTCGATTTTTCTTTAAATCTGATAGTTTTTCAGTCTCGCTGACATTCCCATAACGAAGTCTGTTCCTTGATGAAAGTTATATGAGAAAAAAGGTCACTAATTGCACATTTTATACAGATAACATGAAACGGGAATCCACAAAAAATATACACAATCACAATTTTTTGAGAAGCAAATAGTAGAAAGAAAATGTTTTTCGCACTAGTTATTCTATGTACTTTGATAATGAATGTCAACTATGTTTGTTACATACTATTTCTCATTGCTAATTCATTTTTAGATACTAAACTACCTACCTGAAAAATATTTCTCACATGACACTGACAATAAATCTTAATAAATGTCAATTATGACAACGATTGAAAAGGTTATGAGATACAAAGTGACCTCACATAATTCATAATAATTCAGTTGTGAACAAAGCGCAAAAAATACTTAAATGACATTTTATCAATTCATTAATGACGTAATAATAGGACTGGTAAGGACACATTGGCATTTTAAAATAAATAATTGATGGTTTAACCTTTCATTCAAGTTTACGTGAATTAAAAGAGAGAGAGAGAGGGAGGAAATTAATGATTTCTACAATAAAAATTCTGATTTCCTGAGTAGCTTAAAATAGTAACGCCTGTGAAGCATGTGTTTAAATCAACAGGTAGTTTTTAAAACAAACTAGAGCACGACGCGCCATCTCTCCACAGAGAGCCTAGGCTGAAAATTGCTGCGTAAAGGAATCTCTTCCAGAGCCACTGCGGGTAAGGATGGTACCGGCTTCCTTATTGAACATGTGTAATATTAAAGTTGCCTGTAATTTATGTTCACACAGCGACGTACATGAGACAAGGCTGTCCGGTTCCAAACTAAAAACTAACTCGTCATGTTGCAACAATTCTTTCCTAAATGGATTTTTAAGATGGAAAATTTAAATAGTTTCAAAGTCAAATAAGTTTTATTAAAATCTTTGTACCTAATCCCTTCAAGTTCTGACACCAAAGGTCAAATTTTGTTCAAATTTTACACTTCGGTAACCCAATAATAGTGAGAGAAGTTTAATGTTTTTATATTAAATGGTAGGTACTTGAGTAACTGATGGAAAGGTGTTTCATATTCCATTTTTGATCGAAGAGCGCGAAACAGTTGTTTTAGGAACAATAATAACATCACTGTTGCATTATGTATGGAGTGTATTGAAAAATTATGTTTAATATATATGAAAAAATATATCAATAAAACGAGAATATAGGTACCACTTAAATTATAGTCATTGCAAAATAAATACTTTTTAAAATAGACAATACAAGAGAAATTGTTATTCAATTTTAATAATTTTATAAAAAATTCTAGTATCTTAATATTTTACTTGGGTTATAGTTTTCCCAATTTTTTTGTTATTAATAATTCTTTAAATGAGTACTTACGATCTAAACTAAACAAATTTTAATAGAAACAAGCCCAACCCAGAGGTTGGGACCGTCAAACTATAAAATAAAACAAATATACCTTAGCCACGCATATAATCATATGTCTAAATAGCTTAATTTGTATAGTTGATAACAATTGCAGCGCCCACATAAATTTTTATTTATTTAATTTAATTTAAAAACAAACAACAACCAGGTACTAACTTTATAATTCGTCAGCGACATGTGTAACAACTCGCCCAAAGGTGGACCTTACACTCCAAACACATTAGTATAATGATTCTGACTTATAGATATACTTCAACAACATTCTATACCTACTATCACGGATCTGATAAATACGTCAAGTTAGAGGATTAATAGCTTTTTCAGAACACAAAGAAATATGTCCTACCCGCTGGATAATGATCAATAGCTTATCAGGATCTGGGTCACAATCGAATTTATAACTTCATATTTCCAACGTAGTCCGTATCAGGGAAGTGGCATGTCTCATTTTTGCAAACAATAGTTTCTACGTTCCCAGTAAAAATTAATTATAGGAAGGTTTTAGATCATACGGATTATCTCAAATTTCGATTTTTTCTTTGTTACACTTATTCGATTAATTTTAAAATCGCACTTCGTGACGGTCTCGAAATTTTTATTAAACTAATTATACCCTTTTAAATCTTCTTTCTTTTAGATAAATCACCGAAAAAGGTAGTTTCTATAAGTAAAACACTTTATATATACTTAAATCCAATATTGCTAAGCTGATAGTACCAACAACGGTCAATAATAGCGATTAGTCACTTAATGGTGCTCAATTTTTTTGTCCAGTATTATAGAAAATTTAAGACAACTGGCAATACCTTAAAAATAAGAGAAAAAAGCATATTTTTACCTTATATGTTTATCGTTACGTTTCCTGAATTTTGCACTCATGTTGAACATACAGGAAATCGCGTACTATATACTATAAATATAATCACAACGGCAGAATGTATTTAGGAAACTATTAACACTAATCAGAATTATTGAGTATCTTTAGAAGTATGCTAGACAAAATAGGAAAGGTACATTTTCTGATGTTTACATGTTCGCCGTGATCTTTCAATGTAGAAAATTGAAGAAGTTACTTCCTGAATGGATGTACTTGTTCTATCATTGTCTTATTAAAAAATGCGATTTCTTGTTTATTTATAAAGCACCAGCGTTAAGTGCAAATTTACAATTTATTGGATTTAATTGGATTGATATGCCAACGAAAATATTATTAACAAATCTGGAATCAAAGAATCAATTGTGTGCTTGTCTTTAAAGTTATTAAAAAAAATTTCTGTTTAAACTCTTATAAATTACAACACTCGACATAGTAACTCGAAGTGAAATATACTGTACCTCTTTTTTGCACAAAATAAAAATAATGGCGTTAATACACCAAGCAAGCTATCACATTATCAGACTATAAATTTAGAAAAAAATAAATGTTACACCACTGCCTGAAGTAAAATGTACATATTATTATACCTACTTTAAGCAAAATAACATTAAATTTATTACGGAACTTGGTATGTTTTCAAATAAAAATCGTGAAAATCATTTGTATTGCTATTTTTAATATGTTTATTTAATCAAACTATGCCAAAAAAGTACAGCAAAATTCTATGCAAAATAAGACATTTTTTTACTAATATAAGTAATACTATTAATAATATAATATCAATATCCCTTTAAAGAGACGAATAAGCAGTCGCACGGCACTGCTTATTAAAAATAATGGCATGATTATATTTGCAAATTACTGATTTCATTCATTATTAAGGGACTGTTAAAAAATATTTTTTAAGACTTACTGACACAGATTAATAGATTGTTTCATTTTCTTTATGAAGTTCAGAATACATAATATAATACAATTTGACACCTACCTGACTAATTTATATTCTAATCAATTACAAAAAAAAAATACTTAAAATAAATAAAACTATACAAATTTATTTGTTACGTGAAAACAACATTAAAAATCCCCAATTACAGAATTTGTTTAAACGTAACTTGTTTTATTTTACTGTTTTAAAAACATATATACTAACTTGGTTTTTGATCAAGATCTAAATAATTTTAATATAAATATAATCCAATAATTTTATAAAAAATATTTAAACAATCTAGAAATAGATAATATAAACACCGCAGATGAAAAATATTTATTTTAGCCAATGAGTTACAACCAGATGCATCTGCAACTTCCATTAAAAAATTTAATGATTTGCAGTCAATTTTGCAACCTTTCATCTTTTAATTAACTTTAGTGTGCCTAGTTAAGTGATTTTTTGCGACAAAACACAATTTATGACCTTCTGAAGGTAACTTTTTACGTATAACATGATTGTTTACTTCAAGAGACGACATAAATTAAATTTAAAGTTTCCCCATTGTCGATATAAGAGTGAGAGAAAAAATTTAATGTAATTTATTAGATACTGTTTTCTAATCTGTAACAGAATTTGTCAAATATCTGCTTTCCTTGGCGCAATAGCAAAGAAAATTTAACCGGTAAATAAATTATGTACAATGCACACAAAAAGTTGTTAAATTTAAACAAGAATCCAATGATTGTAAATAATAAATTTAAAAATTTAATGTGCAAAAAATAAAGTATTATATGCAAATCTCAATCTGTTACTGATTTATAATAACAATAACAATATTCACACCGCGATTTCATACAACATTAGTCTAACATAAAAACTATAAATGTTGCAAAAACGTAATAGTTCACGTCATAAAGCTATCGATTATTAACATTCAACTAACCTTTCACAATTTTTTTATTTCAAATTCAATTTTCAAAGGAATGCAAAGGGATTTAAGTATTTTAATTATCGTAAAAAAAATAATACGTCTATGTGAAAAATTCCGAGAAAGAAAAAAATACAGTAATTCGTCTTTTGTGTTAATTTGCGTAGGATTTGTATTACAAGTTACAATAAAACAATACTGTGGGATTTACGAGATAATTACATCACCACATTCGATTTATGTACATGCAATACACAGTATGTTATACCTAACATACAATAAAAACAAATGTTTACCGTAAAATACCATTCTCACAAGTCACTTATAAAAATAACGAGCAGGATTTTTTTATCGGAAACAGGATTTACTAATTTCAAATTGCTATTTTCTTCTAATCACAGTAGCAACGAAAATGTATGTATACTTCGTTGAATATCCTACACTTAACGTGAATAGTCCAGGAAATATAGAGTAGGACGCGACTTTTTGTTTCGGCAAGCTGAATTTATCACAATAGATGTTAAATATTATGTACAATAACATATTAGTTTCCACAGTCATAAAAATTGCGAGAAGATTGTTTGCAGGGTGGTTAATTGTATAATTTTTACGTAAATTCACGTTTTTCACTTATAACTTTTTTTCCGTTCATTTCCACGAGAAAACAGTAAAGTACATTTTTTTTGTCTTCAAAAGACCTACAAAACTAGCCCTCGAGCGTCAAAAAATATTGATTAGATCAATAAACAGAAGAAGTTTATTTATGACTTTTGAATTAAACATTTATAAACTCCGTTATTATTACCAGAATGTTTTGGCATCACATGCTCTCATTCCTTATCACTGTCTAATAACTCACACGAAATCTGGAATCGGTAAGTTGAATAGTTTACAAGTTATGACTTTATAAACAAATTAACTAAATATTAGTCTGGACGATCCCGAGGATCTTCCATAATCGCACTGATTTTTTTCATGGTAGATTTCATAATAATACATTGAAATCTATAATTTTTTTTTAATTTCAAATTTGCAACCTGGATTTTTTTTATTTTTTAGCCTTAGTTGCAAAATGAGATATACGACGCACGAGCGTGATGTAGTTATACATTATTCGGAAAGCTTATAAAAAGAGCTTCAAGTTAAAAAAAAATAGTCAAGATTCGTTGAAAAACAATGGAGTTACAGACTGTCAAATATATTATTTTCAAACGAATTTTCCTTATTTAACGGCAAGACTATGAATATCATCGTCATTTTCTTCGGACTCACTGTCGTTCGCTTCCTCCACCCTTCCGCCGCGCCTGGGAAAGTACCTACTGGGGTTCCGGTTATGACAGTATTTTTTTTGCCGCTACCAACCTAATTTGTTTAACAATCGGCCGTCAATTTTGACAGTCTGTAACTCTGTTGTTTTTCAACGAATTTTGACGATTTTTTTTTACTTACAGCTCTTTTCATAAGCTTTCCGAATAATATATTAACTATATCACGCTCGTGCGTCGTATATTTCATTTTGTAACTAAAGCTAAAAAATAAAAAAATTTCCAGGTTGCAAATTTGAAATTTAGAAAAAATGATAGATTTCATTATGAAATCTACCTTGAAAAAAATCAGTGCGATTGTGGAAGATCTTCTGGATCGTCCAGGCTAATAATTAGTTAATTTGTTTATAAGGCTAACACTATTCAACTTAACCGATTCCAGATTACGTGTGAGTTATTAAACAGTGATAAGGAATGAGAGGATGCGATGCCAAAACGTTCTGGTAATAATAACGAGTTTATAAATGTTTAATTCAAGTCATAAATAAAATTCTTCTGTTTATAACTTTTGATCTAATCAATATTTTTTGACGCTCGAGGGCTAGTTTTGTAGGTCTTTTGAAGACGAAAAAAAGTACTTTACTGCTTTCTCGTGGAAATGAACGGAAAAAAGTTATAAGCGAAAAACGTGAATTTTCGTAAAAATTATACAATTAACCACCCTGTAAACAATCTTCCCACCCATTTTTATGACTGTGGAAACTAATATGTTATTGTACATGATATTTAGCATCTATAATGATAAATTTAGCTTGCCGAAACAAAAACTCGCGACATGGTCATTTCCCAGCTTATTTTCCTGGCCTAAGTAGCAACAAAAATGTATGTATACTTCGTTGAATATACTAGACTTACATAAAGTTTTCTTGGAGCATATAAAAAACTGAAGTAATGTCTCTATGGCACTCGAATAGACTGTTCTACTCCTTTCTAAGGTGCAAAAACAATACCTAGCTATTACTTAAAGGAACAATGCTCATTTTTATGCGAAAGACTTGAAAACGAAGTGAACGGAGGAACATTCAAACACGCAATGTCTCACGGAAACTTATACAATTCCTTTAGAGAGTAATTCTTGCAATGGAGATATAGTCCTATAAGAACGTTTTATGTGAAGATTAAAGTAATGCTACGCGAAATTCCGGTATTGGAAGACTGGTTGGATCAATTCACAAAACGAATTTATGTAGAAATGTTGACTTCTACTGAAATACGTAAAAAGAATGTTTAAAAATTAATAGGTAGAGTAGGACGAACTAAAAGCTATAGCACCGAGACAATATAATTGAACTATTGTTATGGTCTAACAATAAAAATGCTCTTAATTTATTCTGTTTATTACATAATAATGTAATTTACGTAACATCAACAAACAAACGTTATCTAAAGGCAGTTTCACACGCAATACTAAATCATAGTGATACGTATACTTGTAACGATTTAGCTGTGCAGTTGATAATCGCAAAATTTTATTCCATCCACACGGCACAAAACCAAGTACATAACAAATAATTTTAGATCCATACGTGGCATAAAATTGTACAGTGATCATAACAAATAAATTGCTATAGCTATACACGTAATGATAAATCGCAGCTATTTAACTGTGCAATTTAAAATCGATTTATTCCATTCACGTGATACAAATATTGTGTAAATCCGATGATATTCCATCCGCAAATCAGACAAATTTGCATAGTTTGGACTGCTACGTCACGTGTGTATCTGGCACTACCTACACGTACTCAACAGCACACAGTGGGGCCAAACAAGCATTTTTCGGAAAAAATCTCCAGAGAAGTAATGTTTTCAGTTCAGACAAAGTTGACGATAGTGTTCTAGGGCAATTCTCGAGTCGCTACGCCTAATTGTACTTGAGATATTGAGAAATATTCATAAAAAAGCATTTGCTATATCAAACTGTGTCGCAGAAACGCATATTACTAGCGGGGAACTTCTTAGAGATTGGAAAGTTCTGAAATTTTGACATAAATAAACTAATAAATAAAAAACATAACATTTCTATATTTTATTAGAACTGAAGAAAAATGTTCTAGAAAACTGATTTGATTTTTTTTTGGGCTCAATGGGTAGTTTGAAGGATGCATTAAAAAGAAACTACACCAATAGTTCAAAGGCTTCATTATTTAGAGGAAGATATTTTTTCTTCGTTTCGAACCTCAAGTAAGTGATGTACAAACATGATGATTATTGTGAAACACATTTCGTTCTTGGCTGTACGGAAGCATTTATAGCAAATGACTTTTAAGACAATTTGGCAAGAATGTTTTAATAATGAAAGCAGACAGTTTTTCTAAAAATAATATGTGTAATGTGTTTTAGTGACTTCTAGTTAGGCAAACCTAAATTTATAAAATCAACCCTTTAAATAAAAAGTTACTGAAAATGCTGCAAGTAAGTAATTGCAGACAATAAGAACTTTTCACATTAGTGAACGTCTTGATGCTTCGTACAGGCTAATTGTATAGTCTTTCCGATCTCAATTGAAGAACCAAGAGGTTGGCAGTATGTACCAGGTTCGGCCACTGAGGTACCAACTCGGCATTGAAATATTTGAAAAACTTGTTCCCATATTTATTTAGCCATACCCATATAATACAGGTCTGGTCGAACTAAACGTGGAGGTGGTAGAAATGTGTACGAGCAGTTGAAGAATGCGCGCGCGGGCAGACGGTGTACACAGACAGCCGAACTGAGCGACTGGGCAATAAATCTCAGCTGTTAACAAGTGGCTGACAAATTGTTTAGCAGTGCAGTACAGCAATGCGGAATTTGATGTGATTCAGGTAATTTTCATTTATTATAGGCACCTGCTATTAATCATTCATACTACAATTGCGAAAGGGAGAAATAAGAGGGATATTTTGTCTACTAATATTATTACAACATGGCATTTTGGAGAGACCTTTTGAAACGGAACAGAATGATATTTACCATCAATATAATAAAACTGTTTGAGAACATAAATAATTAAAATATGTTGTTAGCCAAATGAACATATAATATAAATTTTCTACATATTATACAGTGCGTCCCAGAAGTAACGCAAAAAATTCATATTTTATTTTGTGTTGAGTTTTCACAAAAACGCTAAAACACGTCAATTAGTAAATAGGAATTGTCGTTTTGTCACGTTGGTTAAACCTTTTTTGCGCTGTGTTTCATAAACCTATGACGTCATCGACATTTTTTTTAAATAACACTACCTAATTTTTTAAGCAGAAATGGATAGCTCTTTTGAAGGGAAATGCGTCGATATAGGGTTTGGCTTACTTTACTTTGACAGGTACGAAAAAAAAGCGAACGATTGGACTGGATATGGTTTGAATTAATGACAAAAGTAGGTAACACAAACTTATGCGTTAACAGTGCTATAGCAAAAAATGTGTTTTGGTTGATTGTAGGTACATGTTTTTATGTAGATTTGGTAGGTACACCCGATCACAGCGGCTATGTAGGTATTGTTTTGAAGACGACAGTTAGCGAATGCAATAGTGCCTCATATCATTGTGACAGTTGCAAATACCATAACTTTACATTGCGATGGTGTTGTGTTTAAATGAGAAACAAAGAATTGAAATCCTAATTATGGTTGGATACGGAGATAGGATCCGTAGTTATGATGAAGTATGTCAATTATTCAATGCCAAGTATCCAGAACAGCCAATACCTCCATCTACAGTATTCACATTAGTACGCAAAATTGAAGACGCTGGACATGTTAGAGATCTGTCTAGATCTGGAAGGCCAACGACAGTGATAGAAAATGATAGGCAAAATGTTATGTTTAGCTGTCACTGAAAATCCACACAATGCCATTCGTCGTATCGCCGAAAACGCTAACATATCAATACATAAAAATGTACCTGCAATCAACCAAAACACAAAACATCCCCAAATTTCCATTTTTTACTGTGGCACTGTTCTCGCATCAGTTTATGATACCTACTTTTGTTGTTATTTTAAACCATGTCCATTCCAGTCATTGGCTTTTTTTTCCGCTCCTGTCAAAGTAAAGTAGGCCAAACCCTATATCGACGTATTTCCCTTCAAAAGGACTATCCATTTATGCTTAAAAAATTAGGTGGTGCTATTTAAAAAAAATGTCGATGACGTCATAGGTTTATGAAACATAGCGCAAAAAAGGTTTAAGCAACGTGACAAGATGAAAATTATTATTTACTAATTGACGTATTTTAGCGTTTTTGTGAAAACGCAACACAAAATAAAATACGAATTTTTTGCGTTACTTCTGGTACACACTGTATACAAATTATTCTAATTTTTTACCTTTAGCAGAAATTTTTTCAGGGACGCCTATGACTTTTTAAATTTATTGCTAGGCATTTTTTTACATGTTCAACTGACTTCGGAAGGACTATAATTGGTTTGTCTACGGCAGTCGCCCAATTTAAAGCTGTGCTGTGTCTACATTTTGTAAAACAGTGATGAAAATTGCAGGAAAAGTAGTTTATTGCAGTAGTTCAAAGAATATTATTGGACTGGAGATCATCGAAGTTTTTTGTAAGCTTAGAAATAAAATTATTAAAAAATTGAAATAATGCCAACAAAATATATTTTTTTAAACGGACATATTTTTTCATGCTTCAGTGTATGCACAACAGTGAAATTTTTGAAAAAAAATGTAAACGGAACCTAGTTTTCCAAAATCACTAAATTCAACGAAATTCGGCGTTTTTTCGGTTTAAACGATTATAGAAGGATTCTACGACTTACTTACTGTAGGAAACATGTATTGTATCTGCTAAATTTCCACTTTCGTGGAATTAAATTTTTTTCGTCTTAGCCCAATTTGCGTCGTTAGATGTAAATCCTTTGGTTTGCAGTTGTGTGAATGAAATATATCATAGTGACTGCACAATTAAATTGCTACGATTTAATGTTAGGTACGTATATTGCTGCCATAAACAATAAACATGGCTTATTATAAAATTTTACAGACTTTCCTTTGAAATTAGTCTCTTTGTTTTCACAAGGTAAAAATATTAAGTTTTTCAAAATCCAATATATATAGTACATATATGAATACCATAGTAAAAATGGCGTTAAATACTTACAATATTACAATACTTCTGTGCACATCTGCTGACTCTCTATAACCTGATAGCTTACCTGGAAAAAAAATATTATTAATATGACAGGGAATAAAATTTATTTATTTTTATTTAATAACATAACAATCGGTGAAGACAACAAAATATATACATTGTATTTTTAACGTTCTTATTTTTTATACTTGGGGTAAACAAGTTCTTGTAAGTAGATAATTTATAAAATAATTTGATTCATACAACGAACAATATTTTTTATTTTATTTTATCTGCAAAATACTAAAACCAGACCGTTATTGACAGAACGGTATATAAATTAAAAAGTCTACGTCTTTAGCACTATTTTAAAATTATGTAACTACCAGTAGAACTTGTAATGTAATTTCAGAAACAGCAATTTTCCTTCAATCTTCTATACAGTTTTCTCACGTAACAAGAACCTACATGTTTTAGATCTTGCACGAATTTTATAGTGCTTCAATAATTTATAATTCCGACTTACGATCATGATGACTAAGAGAGGAAAATAAATGCACACGCATATATCTAAAGCCCATATTTACATATGCATTTAATTATTATGCACATCAGTGGCTAATAAGAATAATATCGCATGCGGCAAATGATGGCCTTTGAATATTATAAGACCGCATTGCACAAGTCATATGTTACATTTATGTTAACTAGCTTGAAGAAATAGACTATAAAATTAGCATATAAGTATATAGTTAATGAGAGAGAGAGAGAGGGAATTCAGTTCTATCACTTTTCAAATACAATTGTGATTTATTAAACTGGAGATTCTCATAAAAAAATTACATAATTTCACAAACTATAATGAATCAGTCTCACGGTAACTTGCATAATTGATTTTTTCGACGAAATTCGGTCTTGAAAGTTTGTCGCAATATCGCTAATACACCCTGTACTTTTTATTAATAGGTACCTCAATATTTCCTCCATAAAAATACACTATTAATAAAACATTCACTACCTACTTTATTTACAATGAACAGTTAATGTATTTGTTGTTTTATAATATCAATTTGAAAATGTCAATCTCCCTCTTAATTTTAAACAACTTTTTAATGTTTTCCTAAGGAGCAATTGTTGTAACTGCGTACCTAAATATAAACAGCTATCTCTAACTAATTCAACATACTGGTAAAAGTACAACTAACTACATAGTTAATTGTGCATAACCTATGCTAAAATATTATAATAGCAATTGGGATATAAAACGCTAAAATTACGAAAGAGAAATAAAATTACAAGTAAAACTCAAGGTAAGAAATAACTGCCTCCATAAAATAATAATTATTCTGACAACCGTGAATGAATATTTCTTAAAAAATATATGTGTAGATATCTTACTATCAAAGAAAAATTAAGATTTTGGTAATATAATTTTTATTTTAATATGGACATTTTAAATCCATTTATAAAATCCACAAACCATACAAATTTTTTTAAGAAATATTTTTAAACGGCTGGCTTCTTGGGGGAATTTTTAAATTTCAAAGCACAGGACTGTTCATCCAAAAAGATACTGGTTATTACCCTAAATTTGTCGGTTTCTTTAAAACATAACATAAGGGTGGGGTGTATTTAAATAAATTAGTACAAATGCACCAAATGATCTTGATTTTGCAAAAATATACCTTCGCACAAAGTTACCTCGTTTGCAAATTACATGGTGTTTATGTTTTTAATAAACGTCAGGAATATGCAAATATCTCGAAAAAGGTTTGACGTAAATTAATAAAACTTGTAGGTATGGCGATTTAACTAAATAAAAGTAAAAATTCACTGTTTATGTTTATAAAAATATATCAGTCAGGGGCAGAAATACTGGGAGACACCATCGTTATTGGAAATTCTAATAAGTTCACTTCATTCACAATCGCATTTCAAACAAAAAATATATAAATACTGTTCGTTTCACAACAAACATGTATAGGAGTTTTTGTTGCAAATACAGTTTTAAATACAATGTAATCATTAAAAATATAAAAAAAATATTGACTAATTTGGAATTTTTTGGGGATAATAAGGGGTAAATTTCTAGAGTACTTAATTTTCTGGAGTTCATCACTTTTTTGTGAAGAGTACAGTCTTAGAATTACTTTAGATTTATCCAACTGGGTGATAAGCTTATGCTAAACTAAAAAAGAAGAATGACTCGATAATTGACGTGTTCGAATAAAATGAAAGAGATATTTTGCTTTGAAATGCAATTAATTGTGAATCAAATCAAATATTATCACTACATATTATAAAACAAAGTCCTCCGCCGCGTCTGTCTGTCTGTCTGTCTGTTCGCGATAAATTCAAAAACTACTGCACCGATTTTCATGCTGTTTTCACCAATGGATAGAGTGGTTCTCGAGGAAGGTTTTAATATATAATTTGTTAAGTTTTTGTATACATTAACGATATTTGTTGGAGGTGTCGGAAAAAAATAAGCCGTCTGGGAGCTTTCAACGAAAACGCTGCCTAAACCCTTTGAGATATAACAAAATAATGTATGGTGGAATTGTGTATCTTATATAGGTCTACAGAAAAGTCCGCGATGGCATATGTCTATCTCTTAAGGATAACATACTATATCCATTTTAATACTTTAAAAAATGGGCAATTATAAAGCGGTAATTGGAAAGCTATTTACACAAATACGGTATTAATCCTTATCATTTTAAATACGTTAGTTGGCTTGAGCATTTCATGAAGATTATTTTTTCCCTTTACACCATGCAAATTAAATGAATACCTTAGGAGATATAGCAAAATCAAAATAATGCGCAACGAAATTAATTTCGTGTCGCCGTGATTCGACCGGGCCGCGCGGGCGCCCCGTGACCCCGCGCCTCGCGTCCGAGCCGGGGGGGTCCGAAAGTTTATGTAGTGTATCAATGTATGGTGGAATTGTGTATCTTATATATGCCTACAGAAAAGTCCGCGATGGCATATGTCTATATGTTAAAGATAACATACTACCTATTGGCGTCTATTAATATTAATGTACCCGATATGAGAATGCGAACTAGATATAGACTTTTAAAAATATTTAATATTAATTCACCCCTAGAACATTGTCTGTGTACGGTAAATAATTTGTTAAGAACATACGATATTGACATTTTTAATATTAGTCGGACTAAGCTACTCTCATACTACTTATGACACTTATACGATTGGAGGTTTATGTACATTTTAACTGACATTTTTTTGTTTTCTTTCTTTGTTCTCTTTTTTCATTGTATTTTGCATGTGTCTGGTTGTTTATACATTATTTTTAACTGTTTTTTTATATTATCTAACATTTCTCAACTGTATACATGTAATTGGACTGTCCCTTTGTCTGTATGTATGCAGTATAAATAAATAAATAAATAAATTTAAAAAAGCTAAATCGTACTAAGGTTAAATGGTCTAAAACCCAAGGAAACTACCGATGAAACATATTTCCAAGGCAACGTTTGAGGCGGTACAGTTTTATTAACAAAATTAAATACGAACACCCTGCATGTTTTATCCGGTCAATTTCTATATGTATTATGAAATTACAAACAAGACCTTCGATCATGAATGATTATAAACCCCGTGACCAGAAACTTTGTCTGGAACAGTAATTTTATGTCCTTCACGTTGCCAATGAAACTTATTAAAACGGCAAGATGGAGATTACGTTAAAACATAATATTAGGATTTACCGGCTGGTGATTGGTGTAACTTTACCTGATATTTATTCAACATATCAGCGATTGCCTTATCTCGAACGTAGACGCAACAGTTTGTCATTGTTCGTAGTAAACGAATGATTAATATGGGTGAAGTTAAGATTTAGAGATTTTTGACTGCATACNCTATATTGTTTTAAATTTAAAGGTTTTGCATTTTTAGTTTTGAGTTCGTTTGTTGTCTTTAGGTATATAGATATATTGTGAATTATTTTAAAATTAATATTAGAGTCGCATTAGATGAAAGATGATTGATTTTTTGTTTGTTACGATATAACTCAAAAACTACTCAACCAATTTTACCGAAAGCTACATCTCCTCGGAGTAACATAGGCTATTTTATATTTGCCCGTGCGAAGCCGGGGCGGGTTGCTAGTAATCTATAAAACTCTCAGTGGTATCGAAATTCTGATATTTTTATTAAGTGTCTCCAGGTATCTCCATCACTGGTTGATATAATGTAAGTATAAAAAATCAATAAATATATACTTTTCTTTAATTATGTTGCCAAACCAAGTTTCATTAAATACAGGTATTATGTGATATTATTCAAAAACCTATGGCCCCATATTTTGACCTCAAAGTTATCATTATCTTAAGTACCCTGAATAGGTATAGATTCAATGGGGCGATTTCCAGAACATAAAACCCTTCTCCAGAAAATGCACATTTTTTTTTTGAAAAAAAGAGACTGTGTTGACAACCAAAACCACAGCCATCTACGCTAACCAACATTCAAGCTATTGGAGTAGTCACAAAGAATTATACATTCAGGGATCGTGTAATATCAGCCTCAAGAAAATGTTAAGGTTACATGGAACGCTTCCAAAACTGGCGGAAGCAGTAAATACTACCACCGCAGATTTACCTAAAAAAATCGAGACAATAATATGAATATGTAGGCATTATATGACTGTCGCAAGAACAATCATGTGAGCAGACTTTTGCAGAGACGCAAGAAGAAGCTATGAAACTGAAAATTAGGTCCTCTGATATATATTCGCTGGGTGCATATGGTGCCCCGATGCATGATTTGGAACTATTGGCCTTTGATTTAAACAAAGGCTTTAGCTAAGGAAAAAGTCAACGAATCCACGCGGGAAGCTTAGAGAAGATTAAGGTTGGTTACATCCTAGAACCTAACCTTATTGGACTAAAAAATCAAGAAAATAAGATCAACTGCAGTTAGTACCTGAATATTTCTAGGAGAATGTCGAGCAAGAATGTTTTCCACAACTTGTCAATTGTCAAAAATGTATTTGAATTTGGTAAACCTTAAAAAAATGATCGGTCACTGCTTGCGACAATTCCATTTAACTCCGATGCAGACATTACTGGTTGAAAAAAGCATGGTGGGTAGAAATCATCAAGGGATAAAGATACAGCCAAGATAGTAGTAGTAGATAATAGTAACATAGTAAATAATTGTAAAGAAATTGGGTAGAATCATAATATGCCTATATTCAATATATTTAAAAGAAAACATTCACATTTATATATATATCCAACGATACTATTTTCCATAAATTCATTTATTACACGTAAAATTTATATCTCATATATTTTACGTATCTGCATATATGTAACAAGAAAGATTTTAAAAATACATAACTTGAAGAGGGCGTCTCATTGGTTTCTCAGAGAAATTTCGCTTTGGCCTTTGTAAAAAATTAGGTATTAAATCTACCAACGATAAGGACATACCACCTGCCATCGTTAATTTACTCTTTAATTAAATGCTTTGTACAGCAGAGGACGATTATTCACTCCGAGACCTCCACCCCGCCTGCTCGGTGACTCACGATCGCAAATAAAAAAGAACGGGAAACTCCCAACCAACGCGGACAACCGGCAACGCCGCGGTGTAGAATTAAAGAGGATTCGGCGCGAGTCAGCTGCACTCTCCGTCCAACGGACAAGGTCAAGGACCCCCAGGGAAGGAAGTGCATCGGATTTCGCATTCGGTGCCGTAATAAAAGTGCATCGGTCAGACGGAAGCGGCTTAGCAAAAAATTGACGGAAAAAATGTTCGATTTGTCACTAGAGGTACGATAGAGTTATGAGAGCTATAAGGACCATAAGAACTGGTTTGTTGTGTCTTATTGACCTATCTCTGTGATTCATGCTGATCGAACGTTGAGATTAAACTCCATTGTTGAAGTAGTTGTACGAGTACCCCAGAGACTACCTATATTGAATTTAAAAAACAGTTATTCAAGGATGCAAATGGAAATCTATGGGTAACAAATTTATTTTGTCGTTTAGACTGTTTCAGTGGCTTTAACGTAATTTTAATTCAGGGCATAAATATTACGTGTCACAGACCCCGAAGCGTTTTTTTTTTTCAACCATACACAGTTTTGTATAAACGTTTAAATACCTAATAATTTCAAGTAAAAAAATTATCTCCAATTCCTAAAAACTCGCATTTTATGAACAAATAAAGAAATTATGGCAAAGGTTGTTCATCGTATTTAGTGTAAACAGAAAAATTTGATGTAATATAAAGTTGTTTCAAAGGCTTGCGTGATAGTGGCCAATAGTTGAATTTCCGTGTCGTCGGTTTAGATTTATATATCATGTTTTGAGTCATCGTCGTTCTCTTCTTCAGAAACTGACCGAAACTAACAAAGTTGTTTCTATGACAACGACTTTATCAATTACAGTCCCAATTAGATTTGTAGACGTGGATGACTTTTCTTCATCTTGCAAATATTACATTTCTATTAAAATACTCAATGAAACATTTTCCAATGACAAATGCAGTAATAAAAAAAATACTCGTAGATTGCTCTGTATGAATAATAAAACGCTTAATTAAATAATCCCCCACAAGGCGAGCCCATACAGTAATAGGAAATTGGTGTTGAAAGTAAGGAATAACTTCGGGAATGACACCGTCAGTATCTAAACATGTAATACAGCAACAAATGATCTAACCAGCGGTAAACGTCTATCTGGATATTATTACAACAAATAGATCGCATTTCAATAGAGAATTTTTCTAGAAATTAATAATAGGTGCGATATTCACGTATGGTAAACATAATTTAATCAAAATATTACACAAAAAAATACTAACCAACAACGACAAACAACAATAAATAAATAACAATAAACAAGCAAATAACTCTATAACATTTACTTTCTAATCAACTGACAACTGCAAAATTATTCATTAATTTAACATGTCAACTAATGCCTGTCAACAATTTGGAGAAATGGTGCAATTCGGAGAATAATAAAAATAACATAAATTGATTCACAACTGAATATTGTTCATTCATTCTGATAATAGTGATAAGAAACAGACGGTTACATTGCCGGATCGTTGAGTTATATTGATGATTAATATTAGAGTTACACATAATTAAAACCACAACAAATTATGTCATATTTTTGTATGAAACAAGGTGATATTTGGAAAAATAAATTATTATTACAGCTTGACCAAATTCATCTTGTCCACAAGTTTCGGATAAGCATTACCAGACTAGTACCGGAGCTCATTCTATATCTGAACGTCGAACGATGAACATCGATCTTTAAATAGGATCAAGAACAGATAATTTCTTTGAAATAAGTAAAGTACAGGTAATTTGCTAATTTATTTAAATAACAGGGTCATTCAATCATAATGTCATTAAAATGAGTAGAATACGAATACGCGGTTAAAAAAGAAATATGTGCAAATTTATATAGAAACAAATATTTTCGGAAATATTCGGACGCTCCCGACCGCTGACCCTCAAAGGTTTATCGAGAGTGAATCTTAACCCACCGTATTAATTGGTCACTAACCCTAGTTTTTATTGCAGTTTTAATACGTAGTGAACTACAAGGAATAAACAGATCTTTTTACCTAGACACGTGGATGAATAAAATATTTTTTTACATTTTAAATATTAATAAGTATTATTTATTTGCTGATAAAATCAAATGTACAGGTGTAAAAATAATAATTGTTTTCGAATGTTAAATTATTACAATTTAGTATTTTTAATGTTGTTAACGTGTTAACTATGTTTTATAATTGAATATGAGTTTTTAGTATTAGGTTCAATTAATTATTCAGTTTGTAGTACGTATAAAGAGTAGTATGTATGGTATCTACCTATTTAAAATGCCAGTACGGCTAAAACAACACTCATCTGTCCAAAGTTAATAAAGTTGGGATCCGCTGCATTTTGATTTTGAAACCAATTGCAAAATTCAAGACGACTAGCGAAATCAGCTGTTTCTCTTCAACGTTCTGTGGTCCGCCGGTGCGTTTCTGGTCAGAAAATGTGATGCGAAGTAGGGCGCCAAATTAGCGGGAGTAAAGGGGTCATTAGCTCATCTTTTAAAAAATCAAACATTTTTTTATCGATTTTCTGCCTTTTAGGGCCTTTCGAATACATGGTTAAAATTAATGACATTATTACTGAATTACCCTGTATAATATAAAAACATAAATGATCATTAAACAACTATATTCACCAGACCGTACTGTTAAGGTCTCCTGTCTTTGTCACTCCTACTGCAGACTCTTTCTTGATCTGCGGCTCTCGTTAACAATGCAGTACCCATGCAGAAAAGCAAACAATTTTAGATTATTTTCTTTTATTTTGTAAGCCTTAACTTTTTACTTTTTTTTTATGAAAATCTACGATCCATACTATTGAATTTTTTTGTTTATCTTAATCTGTACAAAACTTATACTGTATAATACTACGTATATCACAGAAAATTTCAAATGTATTTCAGAATCCGTCAATTATATCAGAAAAAAAATGTAAAATGAGTTATACAACATTATACTATGTTCTAGGATAGCATTGACATTTTTAGTTTTTTTAACATTATTCTTCGTCTACAAGTTGAGTTAATATTAAAAATTATTATTAGAATGGCTTTCATTATTTCAATAATTAGTACTAAAATATACTAATCGTTTTCTAGAAAACAATTTACACTTTCTTCTTATTCTCACTGTCTACTACATTAATCGAATAAAGTAAATTGAAAAAAATACAAATTGCTAAATTGTTTTATAACAATGAAAAAAAAAATAGAATTGATGTATCTCGAGAACACCGTCCGTCAATGAATAGAAATATGAAACCCAGCAGGTCATCGCTGATAAGTGTATTATTGAAAACTAACCGTGTATGCCTCAGGGCACCAGCTGTCTGTCGTTAGACGTATCAGGGTAGGCTGTTAGAACAACCGCTATGTGATATACCACGCAGGATGATTGTCTTTCGTAATGAGATAGCAGGAAGTTCGATTTTCGCAGAGATTATAGGAAGGAATACGATACGAGGCGAAGGATCGTAATGCAACACAATAGCTATTATTTGCCATGAAATGGATGTTGTAAGCTCTTATCTGTGGAGAAATAGTACATTTTTGTTTGTAGGAGATGATTTAAAATACTTAATCAATTGTTTATTTTTATTAATGCTACTACACATAAAGTATTATTTACCTATATCCCAATATTAATCCACGTATAAGTACCACGTGTAAGGTATGTGTAATTATCGAAAAGATTAAAGATTAAATTTTCGAGTCATACTCATAACACATCGAATTAAACATACTTTGGATGAAGTCTTTAAGAAACGGGTGCAATTGCAACTCATATGATAAGTATCATTTCTTCAAAATCAAATCACGCAAGAACTAGAATGTCCATATTACAAAACCATCAAACAACGAAACTAAATCTAGAAAACCATTTATTGTATTCTAAGTTTTGTACAAAATCACAAAAACCAGAGAAATAAATCATTTTTCTTAAAATAATTGTCATTTTAAATAAAAGCAGCACATATCGAAGTGGAAGGTTAGGAACCTAATCCAATCCAACAGCTGCTAATAATTTTAAATGTTTTAAATATCTTACATAATTAATAAACATTATTAGAACAAAAATTATGTGTAAACATCAAACTTTAAAAAAAACAAACTAGTTTTGAAAGGTCAGTGTCAAAAGGGTTGAATATGAATTGGATTTGACTTTTGACATTTGATAAAATTTGTTAGAAAACAATTTTGAATTTGAATTGGCTTAATAGATAATGTTCTACATTGGTTTGAATATCAGCTTTTGGTCAGTTTAGAAGAACCCACTATTGTCGTGGAAATGCGAGTTATCACAGCACTATCCTGAATAAAGTTCCAACCACGTCCTCCAAGAAACCCGATCTACAAGAGTGATTAACTCGAAATAATATCCATTTAGATAATACATTTTTGAAAACATAATTATTAAGCTTAGTACAAATGTAACTCTGTGTAAAAGTACATTAATGATATTTTATTTGGCTTGTTGTATTTTGTAGAAATAAACCACATCCTATGTATGTAGCTGTTACGCTGCTTGATAACGATGAGAATCAAGTGCATAGTCTTTCTCCTTACTGTTGCATTTTTAACCGCATTGAGCACATTTGGGGCATAACTAAAAATTACTATAGATATCACGTGGGTACTGAAGGAAGTTCTACTGAATAGACGCTGGCAAATTGCCAATGGCAATGTGGACAGAGGCTTTTGGAAAAGCAACATCCGAAGTATGGTCTGCAGCAATTCGGCCCACTGAGTAAGAAATTTAGCGCTGGCGGGATAAAGAAGTTGAATTCGGTCGAGGGGATATTCTTCCTCTACTTATAAATTTGGAAGCAGATAATGTCGACGATAGCGACGAAGAAGTTGTTGGTGAATAAATAATTTGAACATATAATACTATTTCCGAATGTATAGAATAAATGTTAAAGATATGTTGTTCTGTATACCCTACTATTGTTTTCTTATACGTTTACATCAAAATAGTTTAAAAAACACTGGAAAATATTCACTGCACTAAACATATTAGACAATTCTAAATAAAAATAAATTTTTTGACTGTTTCCTAAATTCTTTAAATGGTTACATTTCTAATAAACTGGATTCGCTAAGAAAAATTAATTTTCTTAAATATCCTGAAAAAAATTACAAGCTGGCCACACTGCACCAGTTCGTACTGTGACGTTTTACAAATTTATGGTAAATGGACTATTAATTAGATAAAATTCAGTTTATATAATATTTTGCCACGCAGTATAAAAACTTTGAATGATTTTAAAAGCAAGATATAATCATTTTTAATGCCCATGGACTTACTTATCTTATAAGAAAAATTAACGTACCTGTAAAGCAAGGAATTGAACTTACTTTATTGGACTGAGTTTAATAATTTGTATTTTGAATATGTTTATTATGATGGTGAACTGTGTGTCTTTGGTGTACATAATTTTGCTTTGACATGCTACAGATTTTCTTGTAATCCAATATGGTCGATAAATACTAGTACTATTTATACAAATCATCATTTTTCATCGCCGGAAATTAAATAAATAAATTACTATGCATGTTTCTCAATTCAGAATGTTCTACAAGAATCCGGACCAAAAATTATAGTTCTATACCAAGTGTAAAGACTCAACCGTGGAATTAGCGGGTTGCATAGATAAATGTCTTTTTAAAAAGTAAATCTAAGTTTTCCAGCAAACGTCATGAAATTTCTTTGTTTCTCATATATTGAATTTATTTCATACTTTACTTCCTCCTTGTGTATATTATTGTATAGGCAAATATACTGACTAAAATCTTTTGTACCTGTAGAATCTAGATTGAAAAAAATATTAATTTTTCCGAGTTTTGCAAATTATTTCGGAAATTTTAGACATGCTCTTAGAAGGATGAGATAATCATGATAAGTCTGGTACAGCACTGTGTTGTATTATTACTACATTGCTACTTCAGTCGTCTATCAATCTTACTACCTATTATGATAAAAAAAAAACAAGCCTTCGCAGAATCTGAAGCTGAAGTAAATATGTAGTAATACAGGTCTCGAAATTCATGCAACAAAATTTGGTCACAGATTCTTAAGACAAATTTAGGGGACCTGTATTTTTTATTTTTGCCAAGTGGCCCCCACTTTCGAAGCTGCAGCCCCTTGAAGTCCGCCCCTAAGAATAATCTTTTTTTATATCTCAGAACCCTGTTGTACGATAATCACTAAATTTGGTACACAAGGATTTTATGACATGTGGATTCTGATGGTGCTACGTTTTTTGGCGGGGAACCCCCTTAAGACAATTTTTTGTGGCTCCCCATGTCTTTGGAGCCAAAAAAAATTGGTTGCATATTTGAATTTCTTAAAAATTATTAGTTCCTTAGAAAGCCATTGAATTTAGAAACTTTTTTATCTCTTGATATTTTTTTCATTGATAAATATCTACTTTAATTTTCTGATGAGATTTTAACAAATCGAAATGTTTTCATTCTTCAATATTATACATATATTTAGTAACAACTAAGCTGTAGGCAATCTAAGAACACAAATCATTCAACAGTTTTCATTAGTCACAAATTATCAAGTAGTTTTTAAGCAGAATGGCCCAAAATATCTAATTTCCGAATTTTACAGTCAGGTGTTCCATGATTTATAACCTCAACCAATTGATAGTGCGTTGACCTGTCTGCAAAATAAATAATCGAACAAAATTAGGTTTCAATAAAGCATTAAGTCAAAGCCATTCATTTGACAAACAAAAGCAGATAAACAAAAGCTACTTTTACTTTTTCTACATGCTTTTACATAACAAAACAACGCAGAAAATATTATTGCTCTAGATCTACAAAGATTGTCATGCTAGTCAAGAAATCCAATGTATAAAAAAACAATTAATTCTTGTGTCACTAGCCTAATTACACTAAATTAATTCTGCTTAATTTTTATCTATGATATAAAGAATTCATATCGTTTCATTTCATCTATGATTGCAGATTATGAAACTCGGCAACGAAAATAGAGTCAACTTTTAAGAAGGAACAATATAACATAAGTTGTTATAAATAACTAATGCGCAATTAAATGCTCAATTAATTTATTTTGGGAAAGTTACCAACAAAAAATCGGAATAAATTAGTTTAGCAACATGAAGAAATGTCCATTTTGAGAACAAGAAAAAAGGTTAGCGAACAACTAAATTAAATAACTATATTAGAATATAGTAAAAATACTTTAACGAGTCAAACGCGATTGAAGTTTTTGTAAACTAAATTTTTTAATCAAATAAGTCAATTAAAGGCAAATCTTTATTATTTTCATTCACATAGATGCAGATGATTTACCTATTTTATCCTAATATCAGAGGATTAACAAAAGTAATTCATAAAAACCAATTATATTAATTTAATAGTATAATTTAAAATAATACAGATTATACATTATAACCACTCAGTAATAATTTCGTCTCACTTTCATTTTCCTTGGTCGAAATGAATTAAATTTTTTGTACCTACTTACAAATTATGTTCCTGGAATACCTAGTCTATAACCAAGTGTTACAAGGTAAGTATTACAATTTGTTACACTTTTCAAGAAATAACGGCGCGGCATACCTATACGACAAATCTTGATGACCTGTGAGAAAGTGTAATTTAGTTGGAATTTAAATTCAGGCTACATAAACTTGTTTATGTTTACGTGATTATGGTTATATTCTGTTACACCTGAAATATCCCCGTTTTGTATTACGAAACTAGCTCCATAAACCTTGTCGATTTCAAGGAAGATTTCAAAACTAAAAATTGTTCACAGAAACAGTTAGTTACAAGCACGTGAGTGCCTATGAAATGAACGAAGGCCCATAAATTCGAAATACTTTTAAAATTCAAACATATTATAATGTTATCTAGATAGAACAACAACTTTACCTGCCTCATTACATTTTGACAATATTTAATGGCAGAACTTAAACTATTATTTCCCTTACTCTAAAATACTTTCCTTGTAACATAAATGTGTGAATATAAAATTATTTATTCTCAAAATTATATTTGTTATTACTGTACAGTTTAAAATGTTTGTTGTAATATCGCTATGTCCTGTATAAACAGGAAATTTCTACTGTACATTATTTAAATCATAAATTTTATTTAATGAAATTTAATAAGTAATAATCTAGTAAGTAATACATTTCAACACTGGTACAACAGGTCAGTTTATATTCATTATGATGTGCCACGTCGATTTTAAAAAAGACATTTTCGTTTCAATCAACTCATGACAGGTTAAAGTACGCAAACAACTGTCTCCACCAGTTAGTTTTGGGACATAATTTGCATATTAAGTACATGCAAATTGTTTAATTCCTTAATTTAAGAAACATCTTATGGCACAGTTTAGTAACTGGCTTATTTTATTTCATTAACAAGATGAACGAAGATATCAACAAATGTTTAAATAGGGCATAAAAACAATCCAGAGAATGGCTTTTAAGTAGTACATTTGAGTATCTACGTCTTAAAAAAGGAAAAATTAAGTACTTATATATTTAATTCTTCCACCAAAGTCTAAATATTATGTGTACAAGATTTGAACTTTTTGACCATAATACAACTACATATTTGAAAACATATTAAAATTTTTAATTGCAGTAGTTGCAGAAAATTCATTAAATAATTCCCAAGAAGTTAAACACTTTTCGCCTGAAATTACATATTAGTGGCACAGGAATTTAGTTTCTTGTCGATTTATTTGTTTATTTTGCCATCTCTAATGCACTGTAAAAATTTATTTAGTCTCTGGTTAACTAAACATTGTAAAGTTACATAAATATTAGTTTATATGTATTTTTTATGTAGTTTGCAAACAATATAAATATAAATGTCCCGTTTTTTTTAACTTTTCATTGGTCTTAAAGAAAAACTAAGAAAAAAACTATAGGCAGTTATTATGAAGTCTTTGATAAACAATTAATATATGTATGTCAACGGATTAATTCAATAAACAAATTATATTTTTTAGTATAAACTCAAATGAAAGTTTAATTTTACATTATGCTACACTTCCGCACACTAAATGAAATGATGACCAGCTAATCAAGTAAACACGCATACGTTTTTAAACGTATTTTCAACGTGCCAGTAATTAATATATCATGTTACATTAGAAAATCGACCGTATTTTTGTAGTTGGAAAAGTTCTTTTAAACGTCCATAAAACGTTCATATGAACTGAATAATCTATAGACCTTAAACAAAGATGTAAGGTTTTACGATTACAAACTCTAATAAAACATGTAAAACGTATCATAAATGATTTACATTTCATAAACATAATAGTATAATAATTTAATAACGCATCTACAATGAATTGAAAATCGTAATGATGTAGATACCTCCGTAGATACTAAATAGTGATTAGTGAGTAAATGACACCAAAGAATTTTTTTAATAACGGGGTTTTGCCGCATATTGCTTAAAAATAGTAACAATCACACTTATAGTATACGTTGTATACATTATTTAAAAAAAAATAATTAATTGTCTTTTACACGTAGGTATCATTAATGCTGCAGTCAAACGCTCAACATGAATAAAACAATTTTCGCAGATCTTGATCACATCAAATGCACTTCAAATTATTTCTTACAAAAATGTTGTCAGCTGTATGTTGGTCACCGTAGTGAATATAATCAGTAATAAGTGAAATATTTTCATATGTGCTTGACATTAGTGTTTACTTTTAATTCAATCATTTTTATAACCAACGGAAACTTAATATCTTTTAACGATTTGTCATTGTTTATTGCAAACGAATCATTAATATTGATGACGCCATGATTTAGGGAATTTTCATTACCAATACTAATAGTGCTATGTCGGATTGTCTAAGCTTGACGGACACGTGGCTTGGAAACATTTATAAAAGCTCTGTATTAAACGATTATTCTTTCGTTATCTGAAACGTGTAAAACCATGACATTTTTCAATTTATTGTATGTAAAAACGGCAAGTTTTTCTCAAATGGCGTTTGGACATTATAAATGTCGTTTTAAGCTATGTGTGCTTACTGGGAAATTTGAAATAGACACCTATCAACATTTTGGTACACTGGGACTTTTAACCCACATATACCTGTAAAATGATTAGGTAATCAAATCAACCGAAGGTAAAACTCATAGCGATTGATGTGAGTAGTAAATTACATTAATAGGTACTTAAGCGTATCAAGAAATGACAAGTAGAAGTGGCTAAAAGAACTTTGAGATTCAGAAGGCGGATACTTTATCTGTATTGTTTCAATATCATCTTATTTACTTACAATTATTTATAAGCATTAAAATGCAGGTATTTATTTGGTTAAAAATACCAAAATACGTAATATCCTATTTTTTTCTGTGGTAAATACACTTGTATGTCAGATGAATTGCAGTGATTTAATTGAATTGAAGGCAATGTTTCTTGAAATCAGTTCAATTGTCTAAAATTAATTGCTATTACAATATAAACTACACCGTTTATTTACTTATTAAACTCAATAAAACGAGCTGTTAAAATAGTTTTTATTGTAGGAAACAATAACATGTTCAATTACATTCTGCAATTAGTGTAAAATTAAAAAACTTGGTCAGTAATGGTGTTCAAAGTTCATGATAATATACAACCTAAAAATAGCAGATGATATGATACTAATCTACGATCGAAAAATAACGTTATTAAATTCATGAAGTAGAACTGCTCTTTTTAACTATTACCTATGTTAAGTGTTCATGCAATGCATCCTTTTGGAAAAATTAATTAAACTGCCTTATTAAAAACCCAATGTTACTGGTACAAAAGAAATTCAAACATATGCGTAATAGGTATTAAAAAAATGTTTCCTTAGAGCAGAAAAGAGATACCAATTAAAATATGTTAGATTAAGAAACTAAATAATTAGATTAGACCCAGATAAATACGTTCAATTTTTTTCAAATACTTCGATAAGTTCAACTAATATTTTTGCAAAAGTAACAGTATTTTATTAATCCTGATGTAGTTATCAATTCAGCTTTCGATATACTTCAGTTAAGCAGATTGTGTATGCACAGACAACAAACACTTTATACCTACAATGAGGCACCATACCTATTATGCGACAAGAATTTTCAATTTATTTATCTGTATGGAAACCACGGATACAAGTAAATAAAGCCAAACGAGGTTTTCAAATAAACAACAGCTTGCGTAAGAGATAGTTGGTTTTTAAATATTTATAGTTGTCAAAAGTAACGCGAATAATTACCTAATCAATTCAAGTATACTTAATTGGGCATATAATTGGAAATCCATGTTTATAAAATAATTTGGAGGTGACAACATTTAAAATACTTATACACATATTTATTTGGTACAAAATAATTTGTAAGTAAGGTCAGATTTATTAATAATATCACATTAATTAAAGTAAATTAACCTAAAATGCTGAAAATATTTCTATAATAATAATTCAATTCTGTGAATATCATTATCGACTTAAATCTGTGCACCCAATTATTTATAACTTCCAGAAATTAAAACTTTGTTGTATTCTAATAAAAATGCGTTTTGAAAGATTATCAAAGGTCGTGTTATATTTAGCAACTAGATAATCGTGAACTGTTTAATGGTTTACGTAAATATACTACGTACATAGTTTTAATTTAAAAATGCGCATTTGATGACAACCTAGAATCTGATAATAACATTAGTTTTATATAAACAAACTTCTAGAGTGTAAAATACATGAAAAGGTAACACAACAAAAAGTTTCTATTAAGTCATGTCTTAATCTGCTTAATATTCGAGATACCGGTAGGTTTTTGAAAAATGTCACATTTACGCAAATATCTAGAAAGAAGTTTCACATAACTTATAAATTAACTAAGCTTTTAAACTGTAAATTTATCTTTTACGAGATTTTCTTGATACAAAAATGTTGAAAAAAAATAAGGCTCATTTTTTTGGAATTGTGGTAGAAAACAACTAATGTAGGTGTTCCAGGAAAATTCGATTATAATGTACGTATATTTTACGGCAATGGTATTATTTTTTTATTTAGTAGGTACAGTCAGCTTTTCACCTCCGAATTCTATGAAACTGAACCGATCGACTTGGAATTTGGCAGATAGTTAGAGAAAAAGTCAATGAACATTAGTGACATAATGCCGATTGACGCTTCCACCCTGTTGGGGTTGACGTGGGGGTGGAAATTTGTTTTCAAAAAATTTTGAGCAAAAAATATTCGAAGAATTTTTTCGAGAGGTCAATAGTTTTTTAGTTATTCACGATTGAAAACTTGGAATTTTGAGTAAAAGAAAAACTTTTTCAAAGTATTTTTCGCAAATAACTCAAAAACTACGCATTTTATTAAAAAAGTGCAATGAACAAAAATGTAGCTTATAAATAAACAAAGAAAATCGTTTTTTAAAAAGTGTTGTATGTCCTAAACAAAGCGAAATATGGTTAGTGGAAGGGGACTTGTTTTGGGGGCAATACTCGAATCGATGTATTCAACGTCAAATAACGGAAAATGGAATAATTTTATGTGTATAACGTTCCTGGAGTTGTTTTTTGTAGTACCTACTTAAAAAGACCTTCAAAATGAGTACTTATAAAAGTTAATTATAGCAAAATTGAAGGAGTTATCGTCAAAAACAGATGGGTTGCTCATATTTTCTAAGGAAAAATGAGCAGTAAACGCTGTACCATTTCCATCAGAATTAAAATTAATCGTAGACCCTTTACAATTAGTTTTGTTTTAGTGTTTTTCATACGATCCTGAAGTTAGACCGGTTTAGAATGCGTATTTTTTTAATAATGTACGGTAAAAGTTGAAAACGTATTTTTCATTATTCAAAAAAAATTGCCTTATTTATATAATAACTCTGAAACTATGAAAGATACGTAAAAAATGATAGACAACAAAAATGTAGCTTTTTTTTCAACAAATATTTTGCTTTTTTTTTTCCTATAGCATAAAAAATAAAGGAGATATCGCCGCTTGAAGTATCCATTTTAGTGAAAAAACGACCTGTCTCGAGCCCTTCGATCCTTTCCCTTTAAAAAACGAAGGACTTAAAAGGTTTTATATGCAAACGATCTTACAGCTCTTGAAATTATCTTTAAAATGCTTTTTTGTAGGATACTATAGCTTCAAAATTAACCGAGTTATGGTAAAAAAACCAATGACATTTTTTCGGAGCAAAATAGGCTTTCTCATTTTTATATATTATATATTATATTATACAAATAAAATAAGTAAAAAAATTTAGTGTGATTATTTATATGCAGCGTAGCAATTTTTTTTATGATTGATTATATTTAAAAATCGATTATAATAAAAATATTTTACATTAATATTGGTAAAAGGGTAGTTTATAAGAGTTGAAAATGGCAAAAGTAAAATATTCTTTTATAAACAATATAAGGGAATTTTTATTTTAAATTATTGCACAATTATAGCATTCCAAGATTTAAAACGTAATTTTTTATCGTTTTTGTCAATACAGGGGTGGTTTTTAGGGGTTGAAAGAGAAAAATTCTTTTATTAGCTATAAGGTAACTTTTATTTTAAAGAATTGCACGATTTAATCATACCAAATCTTTAAAAAATAAATTTTTATTATTTTTGCATAGAGTTAGTTTTTAAGGGTTAAATAAAGGGTAGAAAAAATTAAATATATCATAAAACATGTTCGAGAACATGGAACATTATTTAATCTTTGTGCTTGAACAAGATTTTTCTCAATAAAATGCTTAAAACTTAATTTTTTCAATTTTTTCACTTAGGGGTAGTTTTTACCCCTAAAAAACAAAAAGCGTCAATCGGGCTTATGTCACTTTTGAACTTGAGCCTAAGATGAGCCTTATTCTAAATTTTCATGCAAATCCATGCAGTTTCAAAGAATTCGGAGGTTACAGCTGATTTTCAGCTTCAATGACTGTACTAATTATTTTACCTTTCTAGCAATAGAAAACATAATAGTTTTGATATTTGCCATCATAAGAGAAGAATTATTACTAAAAATACTTGCTGAATTGCGACATTTATCATATTTTTGTGCTTCTATTAATAATTTAACAGTTACAAGTTCGAACATCTCATAAAATTTTATTTGTCAAATACATATTATTTTCTAATTAAAATTTACAGGGATGTTAATTAAATTTGAGAAATATTTCGAATAAAAATGCATTAAATCTACAAAATTTATACATTTTTTATTAAAATTTCTATGAAATTTAATTATTTAAAATATCTCTATATTAACGGCAGAACAATAACAACTCATGTCAAATTATATTTGCCACAGAAACAAATCTTCCAAGAAAATTTTGGAATATTTTAACGGTAAATTAAAAAAAAAATCTGTTGTAATATATAAGAAAAACAACCGTGATGCAAAGGCCAAATTCGAGAAATTAAGTGTCACTAAATTTAGCTCAAAAAAAGAGCGCAGGTCACATAACTTGTACCATGAATCTCACTCAAAATGGGCCGCTCTGTACACACTAAATACTGTTTCGTGAATTTCCGACCTGTTAACAAAAGATAAGTACCTAATTGAGTTTTACTAAAAATTATTACTTAGTTTCCTGTTATGCTTGGCTGTAGTGTGAAGCTAAACATTAGGAGTGACTAATAAATCTGATAATTTATTAACAGTTTTCGATTTTATCTATATCGATCGAAAATCGACGATAAAGACTACAAGAACAACTTTCAGAAAATATTTGGAAATATATAGCAAAGAAATCCAATATGAGAGCACGCCTTTCGCTGGACAGGTGGCTTCATAAATGAATTACTAGAGTAAGACTAGATTGAAATTACAGCTTCATCGAATAATAACTCTATTTCATGATTGCGGTATATTTATAAAAGGTTATTCACATAACACTATATCTTTATTTTTTACCTTTATATCTAGAAGTAAATGGTAAAGATAAAAATCTTAGAAATTTTGTTGCGATTTCAAAAAAATAATATACATACATAAAAAAGAACTCAACGTTGCATTTCGGAGATATAAAGAAAATTTGTTTTTTAATGTACCTGTATATTTGTTTTCAATGCCTATATATATTTTTTGCGTTTACAACAGTATTTACCTCTCATATTATATTTATAATACCCTATGTTATCCACCACTTTGATAGTACTAACTTCGCATTGAAAGAAAATATTGATTTTCTTGATTCTATCACATAAATTACTAGATGGTTCTTTGTTTAGTTTAGTTTAGTCCACGTAAGAAGAAATACATGAGTGTCATGTTTTGACTTCTTGTGGATTATAATATTGTCCCTTTATAAAAGAAACTTAGCTGAAAAAACGTCCTTTGTTTAGAACAGGATGAAGATATTAAAAAACTTCTTTTAAAGTAGTGTTTTTTTAAATAAAACATGTAAAGATTTATTTGGTAAATTTTTGACAAGCATACAAGGTGCGTCCCAGACTTTTCAGAACTTTTTAAAAGTAGGTATTTCTAGTGATATTGGTGTCGGAAAGGTAGATCCTTCACTTATGTACACACAAATTTTTATGATATTTGCAAGAATAGAAAAAGCAGAGTTATAGCGTTGTATCATCGGTACAAAAATGAGCATCGATCAAAGAACTAATATTAAGTTTTGTTTTAAACTTGGTCAAACTTTTACCAAAACGTTTCAATTGATGAACCAAGTTTATGGTGATGATTGTTTATCCCGTTGCAGAGTTCATGAATGGATATACGCGATTTAAAAACGGTCGTGCACAACATCATCTGTAAGTGAATTCATCAAAGGTTAGCCAAAATCTTCATTGAAATTCACGGAATTGTTGTTTTACATTTCTTTGAGGCCGTAAGAAAATTTCAGTCTTTATCACTTATTTCTAAATAGAAGACCAATAAATACAAAGGAGGGTAGAATGTTATGTGATACCCCTGTACATAACTGGCATTTAAAAAATTATATAAACAGTTACCGAAATTATTTGCATGCCCAAGGCTGAGAACCACTTTACCACTGCAAATGGAACTGAAACATGCCTAATTTAACTTTAATCAAAAATATTTTTAAGCGCATTTGCAAGTGTAATGTTCTAATATAGTTTAAGTTTTACCGCAAGGTATATTTAGATACAACAATACGTCGCAATTGTTTTATTACCACTTTGTCCCAGCGCCTATATATATAATTGAACAGATAAAAGTAAATTATTTATTTTTAGGAGTGACGACACTGCAGAAAATGTATGCTTAGGTACTACATCCTGGCCGTAAGCGGCTCAATTTGAAAATAGCTACCTTCAAATATGGCGCAGATGAATTGAGGATGTCGGCAATAATATTCGGCCCAGGAACAACCGTTTAAATAGAAAATGCCTAGTCTGATAAGTGAATTTGCGCAAACAATGTAGTCATGGTTTAAAACTGTTCACCTAATGGTTTGAGAAAGAAAAAGTAAATAATGAAACCGACAAATGTATAAGCTGTTTTGTTTAATGACATCCACCCTGTAACTTTTATGTGCACAGTCTGATTGATGCCAAAATTGTCACTCAATGCTAATTATGTGGTGGAGGCGACGTCAGCAATTGTATTGTTGCCACATTTTCAGGTACCTACAACAGCAAAATCCAATTTTTAAAACAATCCTGTATTTTTTGTTTTTTTTTTAGATTTCAAAATAAATTTCTGGTAGATTGAACAAAAAAACTTTTTAAATAAAATACCTTTTTAGACGCAAGGCGATATTTATTTCAAAATTATTTTTTTTCCAGAGTACCAAAATTAGAAAATTAAATTAAACAGAAAAGGTAATAAAGTGCAGAAAATATTGGAACATCGTCTATTTAGATATTTGAATAAAAGGTTTTCTGGATCTCAATGTGATGCAAGATTTGTCTAACAGAAATAGGTACAGGCTAGATAGATAATAGGCTATATATGTAGTCAAAAGAGTATACTAACATATTGTGTATACTACTATTACCAAGCAATCAAGTTTATGACTAATACACTATGCTTCTCATTATGCTAATAGCACACATTTTCTGATCATTTCTCACTACTATTAGTGACATACCCATCACATCACTGTAATAGTAAGACTGATCCAAATATTTAAAAATATGTATACCTATGTATAGAGTTTTCTACATCTAAATAGTTTTTAAAATCAAATTTTATCAGAAAAACAGCACAATGTATTGAAATTTAGTATAGGTAAGTCCTGAAGGAGCGAAATGAAACAATGTTGTTGGTTTGTGAACATTGGAGCGGACTACAAAAAAAATGTTTTATTCCAATTTAATTAAGACTAACATAATTTTTAATGAAGCAAAGCTGTACTAAAGTAACTTGATCAAAATCAGTTTATTTTCATCTCGAGAAAGCTACTCTTGAAGTAAGTACGGCTGATTCGTTTCTGAACTTGTACTCTGCTGACTATTTGACAATTGAATATATTTTTCTCAAAAATATTTTTTGTCAATAAGATCACATTTTTTATATAAAATTCAATTCGACATTTACACCGTAAACAAAAAATGTCATTGGGTAAGGTCGAATCTAGCGATCTCTAACAGAGAACTAATAAGTTAGTATCTACCTTCAAAAATATAATACGTTCCAAATTTCATGGCATTACACTATTTTATTCAGAATGTATGGCTAAAATTTGATTTAAAAAAATAACGTTCTTTTTTTTCTATCAGTCCTTGATATAAAGTATCTTTTTCCAAAACTTATTGCATACATTCTTCATTCTTTTACGATACAGAATATTGATTTATTGACGAAAGGTGTTACAAAATACTTTATGAAGAATATTGATGAACATTTAGGGACTAATTTCACATAATTTATAAAATTTGATGGGCTATTATTAGACAACATTTTATTTGATATATCTTTTTATATTTCACGTAATCCTGGAAACAATAGATGATTTTTAGAACCCCCCCTCCCTCCAAATTGTTTTGTGTTTTTTATTCTGTCGCCAGAATCAGCCAAATGTGTTTTAACTACAACACACTGAACAGTGACTGCCCATTTTTGTAGATACAGCAAAAGTTCTAGAAGTCTCATTCCTAGAATCAGTAATTCGTACAATAATTTTCTTTTTCTTCGATTTTTTCATTTCGGCAAAAGGCACCAGCCAAAAATGATAACGATTTTCATCATGTGGAACCCGATGCAGAAATATGACTATTTCTTTTTTTTTATTAAAAATGTTTGTCATTTTGGGTCTAGATTCCACATTTTGTTTCTTGAGATACAAAGTTAATTTCAAACTTCCATACAGGATGGTCTCAAAGTTGAATCATTTATTTTAACAGCTGGTAGAACTCGTAAAGAAATCGATTTACCAAAAATCGTTTATATAAAAGTTATAGAAGAGGGTTATAAAAATTCTGTTCCACAAAAATTGTTCTAAATTGTTACCATTTGTTTACAATTTATGTTTTACAACACAGTGGTCGAAAATGACAATAAATCAGGTATGTATTTTTTTACGAGTTCTACAAGCTGTTAAAATAAATGACTCAACTTTGAGAACATCCGATATATCCAGATTATTTTTATTTTTATAAGACAATTTATTTTACTTTGAAAGTATGTTACCGAAGACAACGTTTGATAATTAAAATGAGAAATGTCAAAAGCTAACAGTCATAGAGGTTAATGTACATGGTAGCTTCTTTTTGGTAACTTCCTATTTTGGAAAGCCTGATTGGGCAATTCAAAAAATTTGTCAAGAAATACGAAATTTTTATCCGCGTATCCGTTAAATCATAGTATCAGAGTTCTGTGTTGATCCAGCAGTTAGTTAAAAACGGCCAAAAAACCGAGTATTTGGCAACAAACATGAATGAATCCAAAGAATCGTTAATATGGCCAACTATTTAATGATTAACAACAACGCAAGTGTAGAACTAGAGTTAGAAAAATAGGACCTGCGTTATGAATAAAATAGGTTCAATTTGCTACTTACCGCTAATCACTTGATTGGAACGGTATTCTATTGGAAAATTGCAGACTGATGAGAACGACTGGTGCACACGCTAGAAAAACCCGAGGATAGCAATCGTGACCGCTGTACCAATGATAAACATAATGATCGGACATTCAAATTTATTTTAATCGAGTGGGTCAAGAAATGGCAATTCACGTCAATCAGTATTGGAATCGTTTCTAACGTAAATTGGTATTTTGTTTAACTACAAAGCTCATCGCTGTTCACAGAATATAAAATTATTGAAAGTCGGAAATAATTCGAAATGATTTTCCCTGCTGATATATTTAAACAATTTTTTAATTTCTATAAATTTTTTATAAAGCAACAGAATTTCCTAAATAAAATAAATTTACAATTTAATTCAAAAAACTGTTCAAGAAAGTGCCATAATTCGTTATACAGGGTGTTTCAAAAGTAATTTATCCAACTAAAAATTTGAACTAAGATGATTAAATAAAAAAAAAACAGTCGTATGAACTAATATCTGAAAAGACGTTGCTTGCGAGATGCAAATGCAAAATGAAACAAAAATAATGTATAAGCAATATTTCTTCAAGAACTCAATTGTCACATATTATAGTGATTAAATTTTCTATCATAACTTTGAAACTGTAAGTTTTAATTAAATTGGTGATTCAAGTGTAAAGTAATTTTTTCTGAATCCTCTCGATGAGGTCACTATATTGGACATCTTGAGGAGTCCAAATGCATTTTATAAAGTAATTGAAGTTCTAAGATCACAAAATGTTTTGGGGATATGTAGGTATAAAATTAGTTTTCCAGTTCTCATGATGAATGTTCTATTACCATTATTATTGGGTCCTCAGCCATTTCATGACTGGAATTTATTATTTGGATTTTGAGAATAATTATGATTCATTTTCAGCAATTTGGACTTGACAAGTAATCTTCAGAAACATTTGATTTATTTCTATTGACATTCTGGAAGCGGTTTTTTTTCGGTTAAGGAAATTTTCATAGACTGCTACCGGAATTGAATTATTCAAAAATGTGTAGAGGAAACGCGCATGAAAAACAAGAAAAACAGAAAAGATTAAAAAACAAAAAAGAATAAAACAATAAAATAAAATCCTACGGGAGAACTAAGTGGATACACATATACACTACACATTTCACACTCCATCTCTAAAAATTCGAGTTTCTATTTTGTCGAACAATTGATGAAAAGAGCGTTTTGTCGGACTGAACATGTAGGATAAAAAGAGCAGCACAGTGATATCCTTCAATTGGGGAGAGCAAGCTATACGGAAACCAGCCTAACCAAATGCAATAATGAACACATAATACATATACTTACTATCTAAACTGGTACAGTTGAATAAATATTAAAAGTAACTAAAAATTAATTTGCAAATACAAAATACTCATGCAATAAATTTAATTCTCAAATTGAGTTAGTTTGCATTAAGTATTTCATTTTAATTTACAATGTTGAAAACTAAAAAAATACTGACTCAGGACATCAATAGTTGAACTTATAACTACAATGATATACCGTTTAAGCAGAGGCCAGAACAATCATTATTTTTTTTTAAATGCATGCCTCGTTTTATAAACATTCTCTCACGTAGTTTTGTCTTTAGTATGGTAACTTTACCTACAAAATTTCTAGAAAGTAAAAAAATTTACATGTAGGTAATTGTTCAGTGTTTGTGAGAGATCTTTGTGAATAAAATAATACTTTCGAAATTATTAACTCTAACTAGTTCATATTAGTGCATTGTAAAAGAAAAGAATTTACCTATTCAAGTACCTGGATAAAGTGATACTTTTAATTGAAATAAAGGTAGGTATATCATCAATACTAAAACATGACATTGCTTTTACTATAGAACTCTTAATAAATCTTATATTGTTCATATGTGGGGCATAACTAATAGGAATTTGATCATAGAAGAGTTTAGACTTTCTTCAGGTGTAGTATATTTAACAATATATTACATTTGAATTTATACATTTATACTTTTTCCTTTTATTCAAGAACTCAGCGAAGTGGCATGCAAGTCTTAAGCATGAATGAACCTTTAATTACTGATGAGCCTTCGAAGGAGGCTGTCTAGTTACGGACTGAACTCACAAAGTGATACATTTTAATACGCCGCGTCGTCCCTTTTCGCACGGAATAACATAATATGACAATACAGGGTGATTCAGAACTTATTCGAAATAAAATGTTTTATTGTGCAGAAGACTACAAATACAATTTTGTAAAAAAAATCAAAAAGGGCAGTTCGAGAATGATTTAAAAATTCATTTCTGCATGGCACTGGATACAGGTCCACTGTAAAACAAGCCTGCAGTCGTACATTGGCACAACGGCAAAGTATAATAAAAAATGTACCCATAAAAAATTGAAAAAATTTCTTTCCTAAGGAAAGAAATAAATAAAAACACCTATTTTTACGTCAGTTTACAAAATATACACTTAGGTACCTATTTCTAAAATTAACTTATCAAATTAGCACATTAGTCGTGATTGATCCATAAGAACAATCAATGAGTACCTAGTAGTTACAAACACTTTGTTTAGTGATTCCTCTGACCGCCAAGGAAATCACCGGCAATCATTTCAACACGTTATTATAAATTAAGAGCAATATTTTTAACGCAACATTTTAAAATCTCTTATTTCACTTTGAAAAAAAAAATTATCAACACTCATCATATATCATTAACAAATTTCGTCTAAACGACTATAAATCAAACTTATTTTTAAAACCAAAATATCTATAATCATCTATTTATTTGGAAACATAACATGCATTTCTATTTTTTCTCACATTCTTGTTTCAAAAAAATAAACAAAGGCAATGCGAAATATAAATATTATTGTTTAAATACTGTTGCTAATAGAACCATATCAATTCTATTCAAGCTGAACTAAATTCCACAATGGTATTTGTATACAGGGTGGTCCGAATTTTATGCAGGAAACTTCGAGGGCAGATAGATCTCTTTAAAATAATATGTGTTTGCCTTATATACATAGGTCTGGAACGGCACCGTTTTGGAGATACAGGGTGTTGAAGTCATGAAAAAAAATTGATTTTTTGTTTATATCTCCGGAATCTATTAACCGATCTCAATAAAATTTGGTGCATATAATGTATGATAGTAGGCTTTATATTCCATGAAATATGAGCTTTAAAGGTTCAACCAGTGGTGCACAACTACGCCACTGCATTTTTTACATGTCATTGTAACTGATTTATATTTTAATGCATAAAATACGTAAAAAAAGTGACTAATTTTTTCCCTAAGATTCGCCGTTCTCAAGTTATTCATACCAATACAATACCCTTGTGGCAGACACTTCTAACGATAATATTATAAGAATATTTGTTTATGTTTAAAAGTAAGTGCAATTATTTACACACCTTTCTACACCACCTGTGAGGTAGTGTGCGATATAAACATAAAATATATTTTTTTAAAACTTCAACACCCTGTATCTCTAAAAAGGGGCCGTTCCAGACCTATGTTTATAAGGCAAACACATATTATTTTAAAGAGATCTATCCACCCTCGAAGTTTCCTGCATAAAATTCGGACCACCCTGCATAACAGTCTTCATGAACGATTATAAATCAAGTGACGAGGAATTTTTTTTTGGAACGGCAATTACATTCATGTTGACGTATCGATTTGTCATTGTAAACGAATATTAATATTGGTAAAGTTAAGATTTAGCGATTTTTAATTGACAATACCAACCGTGCATTGTATGTTGTCTAGGCTCAGCAGCTACATGGCATGTAATAATTTATGAAACCACATATAGTTTTTATGGATATTATTCTAATTAAATAATGTTAAATACTGATAATTAATATACAAAATAAATTATACTAATATAATGAAGTATTAAAATAAAAAAGGTATTCTGAAATATAACCAGTTTAATTTTTCTTTTAACTGAAAAGTACATCTTTAGCACCATTTTGCAAAGTGTCAGTAATCCAATAATAAAATACTGTATAAATTCATTTAAAATCATTATTTACTTAAAAAGTTGAATTTTAAACGTAAATACTTATTAAAGAGGTAATCATTGAATACTATATTTTTAGTAAACGTAAAATATTTCCCGATGTATTTCCTTTCTGTTGAACTTGTCGAGTATAATATGCTCCTGTATCGCTTTAATTACTTAAGCTTAGCTAATAAACAAGAATATAAATATTAATAATCCGTACATTTTCATATATTATACTAAAAAAAGTATTCAGTGAAGACTCACTCAAATGGTGCAGCACCGTAGCTAAATACTTATTCTTATTACATTCGTGTAATCTCTATGTAATGGTCGGACGTCACAGGATATTAAATTTTATTATATATAATTAGCGCGAAACTTAACAAACGAAAGAATGACCGATTATAACATTAAGTTTCCATTTGAAAGATCTCTGTCTTTAAGATCTAGGATTTATAAATGAACAACAACTAAGCAGTGGCGACGAAATTAGGAGGAATCTCAGGGGTTTTCCACTATTAAAAATAAAAATAAAATATTTGGAATATTCTATCAAAATCCATAAAGATTATTTATCATACCTTTTTTTACGGTTGAATTCTCTCAAACTTATAACTGCGACACCTGGTCAAATTTTACTTGTAGATAGCAAGTGTGAAATAATTGCACTGTACAACTGTGGACAATAAAATCTATCGTTACTAAATTAGTTAAATGTTGAAATTTTGATTGTTTAAATCGGACTTCTAGTGACGTGTTTTAACCCCGCCCAAATAGAAATGAATGTTGTAAGAAGCAGCTACATTTATTTGTTTTTATATTAATTCAAAAATTATTTTGTTTATTGGAAAATGAATATTTTGCAAAAAATATATTTCTGTAGGTACAAAAATTCACTCTGACAATAATTATAAAACTAAAATGTAAAATGGATCCAATAAAATAGAAAGGATAGTTTTTACTCAAAATATAATTTTTAGGAATTAAATGAATTGATCGAATATCCAATATACCCAGAGGTGTCAAAATTCTGGGGTTCACAAAGAAAACGTCACGTGTCCCAGTGCCAAACATATTTCGAGATAGAGACCGACCGAATGTGATTTTTTTGGCCGAAGCCGAAGCCGAACTTCGGTTTATGGGTCACCTTCAGCCGAAGCCGATGCCGATGCCGAAGCCGAAGATATTTTTATTAACTTGAAAATTTTAATTAATAACAAAAATATGATAAGATAACATAAAAGTGAGTGATTTTAATACAAAATGTTCATATAAACATTGGTCCACTTCGATTTCAAGATACAGAGTGTTAATCTTTTATAAAAAAAATGCTGTTTCGTAAATATATTAAACACTCTTTACCAAATTTTGTTATAATTTGGCAGTGTTATTTGTAGTATTAAGGTGCTAATTTAACCCTAATTTGATTAGATTTGTTAAGTCCAGCGGCGTCCCGACGGTACATTCGGCTTCGGTGTTCGGCTTAATTTTTTAGCCGAAGGCTTAAATAATAGCCGAATGTGGCCGAAGTCGATTAATCGGTCGGTCTCTATTTCGAGATAATTGGGTAATTAAAATATTTTTCATTTTTCAACAACAATTAAGATTTCAAAAACTTACTCAATCTCATTAATCTTTTTTCTTATTTTAGTTACCATTACGTGATATCGATTTTTTCAACATCCTATCAACAACAAACTAGCATTATTTTTAATATTCGACATGATATAAAAAAAAAATTGAACCAACACGTATAATACAATAAAAAAACTAATTTAATCAAATATCTACCTACTAAAGAAATTAAATTACGATAATGATTAAATCATTATTATTAAAATTAGTTAGGTAATTAATTTAAAAATGCAGGTTTTAAAACTATAATCCTCCCATAATTCCGTAAAATATGCGACTATTCCATTATTTATAAATATTGCAAAAGAATCATAAAAACAACACTGAAAAGTCCAAGTTAAATATTCAATGATCTTTGAATAAATTGGTCAAAAAATGTGTTCCACATCCAATTTTTGAAGGACTTACTTTTGTTTGTTTGTTTGTTCTGTTGAGAGAAATCAATTCTGAGAAACACTTGCAATATCACTGTTAAGCTCTGTATATTGCCTGTAGTGCTATAAAATGTTTCTCATCGACGTAACGTCAAATCATTTTCTAACTGTTAATCTTTCAGGCGTAAATCAATGTTA
The DNA here is from genome assembly GCF_000390285.2 of Anoplophora glabripennis. Lineage (NCBI taxonomy): Eukaryota > Metazoa > Arthropoda > Insecta > Coleoptera > Cerambycidae > Anoplophora > Anoplophora glabripennis. Next base: position 670,422 of record NW_019416519.1, read on the forward strand.
TCTATCTAATTAAAGTACTCTTAACGTTACAGAACTTCCTTGACCAAAGTGCTTTCAACACACAATGAAATAAACAATGGCAATGCCCACATCCCAATGTAATGGCACGATATCCGTAATTGTTACGACTTTCTGTTTTTTAACGAACATTTACTTGCTTTGTTAGTAGTTCCAACGGATGTGTATACACATGTCTGAAACGTCTGTGTGAGTTATAGAAAGACATAATGCCGTCTTCATCAGAATGCTCGCTTGAAGTGTAGAAAAATGGATTAGGAGGAAAGTATCAATTTCAGTGAAACGACAAGTACTATTTATTATCTATCGTATCAAATTTAAACAACTTCTGACATTCTTAGAATCAAAGGCCTGCTAATTTGGATAGACAAGCGTAATAACACAGACAAATCAGAGGAATATAAAAATGTATCATCAGTTTTCTGCAGGGAAAAAACATTGTCCTGAAAATCCATACGATTCACATACAATGTCAGCGCCGGCGTTGGCAAGTGTGAACACTGAACAGTGCAGAGCACGTGGCCCCGCGTTTTGACTGGCCCCGTGCCAACAAGTCGTGTGACTGTGATATCGTTTCGTATTCACGTGTTTTCATAGATCATTTAGGTACAGACTTCAAAATTTTGCTCCAAACGAACGAGCAGAGCGTGCACGTTATTCACAATTTTCGGTAAATAGCAATTTCTCAAAGAAATCCAATTGCTAGTTGGTATACAGTGGGTACGGATAATTGTAACGTACATAGGGTTCGTGCGAATTTAGGTGATTTTGGTGAAAAGTGGAATGGCGCCAAAGAAAAACATTTAGCACTTATTGATGAATATGAAAAACATCCCGTACTATGGTATCCAAAATAAAACTTATATTTAGAAATATCGGAAATGTTAGGGCGGCTCCAATGTAGTACAGGGTTGGCTGTAGACCGGGTTCTCTTTCATGAAATGTTATTCAAACAAAAAGTGACACAACCGTTGTCTTCTTATAACTTCAATCTTTACATTATAAGAATATACAGGGTGTCCCGAAATTAATGCAATAAAATTTGGTCACAGATTCTTAAGACAAATTTAGGGGACCCATATTTTTTATTTTTGCCAAGTGGCCCCCCCTTTCAAAGTTACAGCCCCCTGAAATCTGCCCCTAAAAACAGTCTTTTTTTATATCTCACAACCCTGTCGGCCTGGCGTGCCGGTGGACAATCTAGGTATTCTGCTGAGAGACGCTCTCCGTGCATTTCATTATCGTTTGTGCGTGTGTGAGTGAGTTTGACGCTTTGCTTGGTTGAGCGTGTGACACGTGTTTTTGTGGCAGTCATTAGCATTATGTATTGTGAGCATAGAGCGGCACACGGCTTGACCACAGATTTAGCCTATGTCTGCTACTACAACGCGTATTGCCGCTTGTTAGTATAATATAGATTACTACTATTTCGCCACAAAGTTTCCGAAGTCTACTGATATTATAATCAAATATGACGTATGAGCAAGTATTATCGAAATTATGAAATGTATGAAAAAAGTTAAGAACAAGATTGAGAGTATTCTTACGAGCTCCAGAAGGGAAAATATTAATCTTTCAAAGTCTTCTGTAATCATTCGCGTGAATTTTTTTAAATATATACTATCCATATCCTTCAGCAATGCCGTATATTTACATTGCAAAAAGGACGCCTCTCCCACGTTTGTTTTAATTTTTTACTTTTCTCTTAAGAAAAGTAAGTATGAGGGCAAAAACGCCACTTGCAACTATTACATCGTTTACGCCCATGTTTAATCTTGACGAACACAAACACCAAACTGCGGGAAGTCGAGTACAGCGAACATTTCGAATAGGTACCGGTAGTTTTTGTTCAAAAATGTTCGGCCTGTTTGTCTGTTTGTGCTCTGCTCGTTCGATTCGTTTGAAGTAAAATGCTCAAGTCAGTACCCATCTTTTCATCACTCTCATCAGTAGGTACATCCGTAAAAGCTAAGGTGGGTGCCGACTTAAGCATTTCATCTAAACGCACTAAACATTATTCACGCCTTATCGGTAAATAACAATTAATTGTTCAAAGAGATTCACATGCTCGTTGATGCTCAATGAGTTCCGGATATTTCTAACGTTCGTAAGGTTCACGCCAATTTAAGTGATTTTGTTATTGACTTTAACTAGAAAGAATGGAATGTGGTAGGGAAAATTGTGTATTGATAAGTACATCCCGTACTATGGAATCCAAAACATGAATGAATAATACACACACAAGTTATAAAAAACGCCACATCCAAATTTATTTTGACTCTTCTTCTTAGATAAGGAAAGTATGAAGATATAAACGATACTCGCTATTACTACATCGCCTAAATCCATGTTTAAACGAACACCAACACTATACTGCGGGAACAAGTCGAATACAGCGAGTTCTTTGCGTATCACGAGTTTTCGCTCAAAAGCGGAGTAAAATACTCAACTCAGTATCCACTATAATACAATAGAAGTAAACCATTTTTTTCTTAAACATTTTTATCTGATGCAGAGTTTTACTAATTTTATTTAAATAAAACTTTTAAATATCGGCCCCCAATTTATTTTGCACCATCAGGTCCCGTAAAAGCTAGTATCTGCCTTGTGCAAAGTACAATATATTGTGTACATTGTGATTATTTCTACAATAATTATTTAACTACGTTATTTGTAGTCTGAAACTATACCTATATGAAAATTTGGGCTAGCGCTAGCAGCCAATTTATTTTTACTAGGATTGTGTATATTTTAGTGATAACGTTTTTCCGTGTGTTCTAGGTATAATAAAACAACATACAAATATAACACTTGATTTATGAGTACGAAAAGATAATATTTGTTATTTTAAAAGTTCATTGTACAAGGTCAGAAAACTATAATAGGAGATTATACACAATTTACAACTTACCTATTTTTTTTTTGTACCTTTTGCAACTTATCTAATAATACAAAGTAAATATAATACAAATTATTAAGAATGAGACACAGCTTAACGGGGAATAGGCGATAGGCCTTAATCAAGTTTTGTTTCTTTCCAATCCAGCTATTGGTATCGAAGTTTAACATAAACTTAAATCAAATTGAATGTTTATTTTTCATTACGGTCTTTAATGACACATCTTGTATAACCTAGTATTCCTAAAAATGGTTTTTGAAATATAATTTTATAAATTTTTAAAGCTGCTACAAGTTTTAAATTAAATATTATCCTTTTGCATTCCTGTCACCATTGTCTAACTTTTATTAGTTTGTTTAAATAGTCACACAATGGTCCTTGCGAGAGAAAACTACTTTATAAGTCGATACTTATGACTTGTGATGTGTTACCAGCCATAGAATAAGAAAAAATTCACACAATTTAAAGAATTGCAAATTCTGTCTCATGGAGTACAACAGAAGAAAATTATGCATCATGTAGTAGGTTCTCACAGATTTCTCCGTCAAATGTAACTTTTATCCAGTTTCTGCATGCACTTTTATATGCATTTCTCATTATCAACGTTAATCACTTCAACAAAAAATAAAAGATACCTCATTTCACAATACAGCTAATTTTAGAATATGACATAATGAGATATCTGTGAACTATATCATATATTCTATAATTTCAACATAAATAACGAATGGAACAATTTATGTATAAGATACGAACTTTAATTAATTGTTAAAATATTACCTATTATGCAATTAAAGTATCGGCCCTTTTTATTTGATCTCTTTGACACTCATTACTTGTGTAATTTATTTTGAACGAATATGACGCAGATGTACAATCATTTTTATTTTTGGAATGTTGTTGCAAAGAATTTAATAAGTATCAAGGTAAAATATGCCTAGAGCAACGATATTTCGTTACAAATTGATAAATTATATTATTTCTTTTCTTAAATTGTCATGCAATGTTGTTAACTAAGAGGTGCCAGTTTATTTTAATCATTTTCAACAATTTATACATAAATCAATTTCAATTTTTACAAAACTGAAGGGTGTGACTTAATTTTGTAATAATAACTGGAACAGGATAATTATCCGAGTGGTTAAATTTAAAAAATATATATTTTTTTAATTGGCTTAATACCTTAAAAAAGAATAAAAACAAAAGTTATGTAATTAATATAAAAAAAAATGTCAGCTTTGGTACTTTCAGCTATAACAATAAATGGTAATAACGTATAAATTTTATAACGAAAATATTATGACATAAATTTAACTCTTTTAACTCTACATACAACTTTCTTAACAATTCCTTGCAGTAGAATGCAAATAATGTAAAAGTTTGAATTATTTTTTCAGTAAATTCTTAATTACAAGACACGATACATTTGAAAAAATGTGCAATAAATCGAAAATTTTAATATACATATATCGTGCAACTAATGAAACTATGTTTTTATGGTGAATTTTTCAAATGTAGAACACTATTACTCAAATATCAACAAAAGACCTAATAAGTGACACAAAGTAGAAATCTACATATTGTCATCAGTTATAACATTACTATAATAAAAAGTGCTTTTTAAGCTGAAACAAGAGATGACTATTAAAATATATATATTAAAGGCACGTTCGTTTACAGTAAAATAAAAATACAGTGTTAATTACAGAAATGTAATTCTATATATAAAACTAAGAGTACTAAACACAATTTCATTAGTTAAACATAATTAAAGTTATAATTTAAATGCACGTGTTAATTTACTTTGTAATTCACTTTATCTAACTCTAACGTTGGCGACTAAAAAGTGATAAAAGCACATCATTTTTCAAGTTTCACGTCAGGTGTATGAAAAAGTCGAAGATAAAAAAATTGCGACTCAAAATGTCCAGTGGCCTCCGCAAATGAAACGTTTGTGATCACAATTAAAAATTCATATTTTTGAGCATCTGGAAATCATTGAATGTGTAAAATTTGATCTATTTTATTAAAAAATTGCCATAAAATTTATATTCATCATATAATAAGTGCACCTGTTGGCCTAATCGGTATTACATAAATATTCATTATTTTTTATCAACCGTACACTTATACGAGAGAAACGTGCCTGAACATTTTAATGAAATTATAAAATACAGCGGAGTAGAAAAGAATATTATCATGATAATAATAATTTTAGATGAAGAAATTTACGAGTGAATGATTAAATTTAAAAAGCAACTTGCATAATGATTTCAATTGTGTCTTGAATACCCAAGAATTTGCAATTAAAATGTGTTACATTCAAATTAGTTAAATACAGTAAGATCATATTATATACCTTGTAAGTTGAAGAGAGTTTAAATCACACTTTCTGTTCATGGTTCAATTTATTCCTATGAAAAACAAATAAATGTACCACTGATTAAGTACATTTTATCTAGGTATACTTTTGATTACATTAAATTTTGTAAATACTAATGCGGTTCTCATATGATGATAATATTTGCGTAAGGCCATAGTAAATGTTCTACCCAAATCCTGCAGCTCGATATCTTAAAAACAAAAAGAGATATCTAAGTTCTCTAAAAAGTATCGCACATAAATGATAAATCTGAACATGTCTCTTCATAATGATGTAGATAATGCAAATCCAGGATTCCATATGAAAAATCGTTACATTACATTTTGCGCAACTTTTGTGTAGATACAACAAATCTGGAAAAATCAGTGATTTCGAAGATCGAACATGGAAGTATTTTTAAAAAACAAGTTATTCGAACTTCCTCAAAATTAATTTTGCACCACAAATGCTTTGATATTTATATAACAAAAAAGAGAGGTCCGAAAGACTAGACTATGGTGTCTATATGTCCGTTGGACCTGATAATGTCTGAGTTAAGGTCAGTTCAAGGTCAAATGTAGACAATCAATTACCAACAAAGTAAACCTACATACTGGGGTTGCTGAATCCGAATTCCATGTCCGTTTGACCCGATCAGGTCTGGGTTAGGGTCAGTTCAAGGTTAAATATAGAGAATCAGTTGCCAACAAAGTAAACCAATACTATACGTTTTTGGGATGGCTGAATCCGAATCCGAGGTCCGTTCGGCATTTATGCGTATTAAAATTTGTGTAACAAACAAGATTAAAGAAAGAAAGCTTTAACTCTGACCCCGTGACTCTTGAGTTAATTGTATTGACATGACAAAATTCTAGTATCAATAGCCTTAATTAAGTAAGTTTGTTTTTGAAGATAAGATGTTTTTTGTCTTCATGAATCAAATGAAACCACTATATCTCACTATTATGATATCGAGACTACTACTTTCTTTTGTAGTATCGAATTATTTTGTTGTCAAAAGATCTACGAGGTGGATTTCTTTTACGTTTTCTGTATTTCGGCGGTAAATCTCGTTTTAATGAGCAACAGTAATCGGCTAATATATCCCATCTGCCTTGGTACCGACGCTCCATTTCCTTAATATCTTGGAAAAATTTTTCTCCCTGGTCTTCACTTTTATCACCCAAATTTTCCGGGAAATAATCGACATGAGAATGTAATAAATAATGTAATTTGAGATGTATTAAGCAACCTAGGTTTTTGAAACTTTCTAACCAAATTCGACACTATTTGTTTATAGTTTGGACTCTTTCGATTTCCTAGAAAATTTTCGATTAAAAACATAAAGATGTGATCGGGTAAGACCGATACAGGATTCAGATTCAGGGACCCCAAACATATAGATACCACAGTCTTTCAGGCCTCCCACTTTTTTTTGTGTACCCTGTATACTTTAGGTACCTTTTTTATGTCAAATTGGTGGAGCAAGTTGGCATCGCCAAAGAAAAATTATTTTCAGTAGCATAATGACAGTTCACAAGAAACATCGTCATAATGATATAACGCAGTAATTGTACTTGAAATCCCATAAATTTTCAATGTCAATTTGTATAGGGTGTCGCAAACTCGATAGTATGGGCCTACTGTGAGGATACAAAAGTTTTAAATAAAATTTGGGCACGTGGTGTTAAACGGGATGAGGTAATATCCGTTTTGAATCGGAAGTATTATCTTTAACGACTAATGACGTGAACAATTATATTATTTCCAGAAACATACCCAAATTGTTTTCCTGTTAAAAAGCAATATCGTCTTAAAGAGTCTCAAAAGAAATACCACCTAAAAATCACATTAGCGGTAGAAGGATCAAGTAGTCGTTGGAAAATAATTGAATGTTCATTGTTTAAAGTCCATAAATATCATTAAGAAAATTAATCTCGATAATTCTTACATATTAAAACCTATTCTCTATATGATCTCTCATTTCAAGACATATCCAATCTTCGCCTGACTTCTTTGTGGGCTGCGTTTATTAAAATTTCGCCGTTTGACTCATTACAAGCGTTTGTGATATTTTTCTTTCAAATGATTAATATCTCGCGAAGGTGTTTTGTAAACCTTATTTTTAACCCCCCCCCCCCATAAAAAAATCGAGGGGTGTTAGATCTGGTGACTTTCCGGGCCACTGAATAGATCCATTAGTCCCAATCCATTTTTCTGGGAAAGTGTTATTTAAAATTGCTGGACTTGTGGGGTGTAGCCCCGTCGCGTCGTGCTGAAACCATAGGTTTCTCCTTGGCTACAAAGGCATATTATCCAGAAGTGTAGGAAGTTCCTCTTGTAGGAAATTTAGTAACACACGCTGTTCAATATGTTCATAAAAATAAGGCCCAATTAAATGCCTACTGATGATGCCGCACCATACATTTACTCCAAAATGGCCTTGGTTTTGGACTGGATTTACAATGTGGGGATTTTCAATGGACTAATAGCACAGCCTAGTTCGACTAGATGGTTTGCCAAGCAGGCACAACGAATACCTTGTGCCTGTTTGGCAAACCATTACTGACATACCGAGTTTCGTGCGTTCAATGAACGTGCCGAAAAAGGTTTACTATAATTTGAGCAATAAAATTAAATCTGTTTTCAATGTGACGTTCAGGCAAATATTCCAAATTGGGGGAGGGGGGAATTTTGTAGTGGGCTTGATAATAGTGGAATGATACCCATTGGTCTTTAAAATTCGTTGAACGGTTGATTTATTCAAATTCAATTCTCGGCTAGCCTGCCGTATAGAGTTTCTTGGATTTTGTTCGAAATACTGTAACAGTCTGTATTAACATTGTATCTTACCCTTCTGTCAATTATTTGATTTTTAGCAATTAGCAACATATAAAGTTTTTCTGAATGAGAAAACAGTTTGTAAGCACAAAAGTTATACGTTTGGCGTTCGTATTGAGTAATGTATAATATTTTGTGACATTTATGCACTTTAAACAACGAACATTCAATTATTTTCCAACGACTACTTGATCCTTCCACCGCGCGCCAATGTGATTTTTAGGCGGTATTTCTTTTCAGACTCTTTAGGAAGATATTGCTTATAACTTTTAAACGGGAAGTAATACAGAAAAATTTCTCTAATAAGAGTTTATTAACGGGAAAAAAAATTTGGGTATGTTTCTGGAAAAAATATAATTGATGACGTCATTAATCATTTCTGTCAAATCCGAAAGATAAAACTTTCGATTGAAAATGGAGCTTACCTTATCCCATTTCACACCACGTGTCCCAAATTTTATTTAAATTTTTTGTATCCTCACAGTAGGCCCGTATTATCGAGTTTGAGACACCCTGTACATTCTGAAAATCTGAAATTCTATGATAAATGTCATTGTAAACTATTCTGGCCAAGAATTGTGTTTGGTTCCAAAAGTGAACAGTTTTCTTAAAATATAATGGGTGAATTTGGCGGATATGAAAGTAGCTACAAGAATTTCCTATTAGTCAGTGCAATGTCATGCTATAAAAACTTTTTAAATGCATATCTATTTTGTAAATGTTGTATACTCATCGAAAATGTTGGTATAAATACTAACCTCCTGAGTCATTAACTAACCTATTTTATGAGAAAATTAATATGATTTGATTACACATCACAGAATGATCTTCGTGAAACGTATTTGTAATACGATATTTTTAGGTGGTTACGGTTCTTACGACAGTTACAAATTTGCAGAAGTGAACTAAATCGAGAAGGCCAGCGGAAGTTTGTGATCAGTATACCAGAAAAATATGTAGATGTACTTTTCGAAGCAAAACCACTAGATCGAAATCTTATAGAAATTAACTCCATAGTTATTCGTCTATGAATTAATAGAATCAACAAAAAACGGTTGACAGTTGAATCCAAACCATTAATAGGTTTTTTTATTATTTTAGTATACTTCTATCAAGTTGATTTTGCAATAGACTACAAATTAATAACACTGCTAAGAAATATTTGTTTTTTGTCAATATTTTTTTTTAGTTATGGTAATTATCCTATTTTCACATGAATTTCAAAAACAATCGCTGCATAAAATAAGAGTTATCTGAAATAAAATAGACAATTTCCAATACATACTCATATTTAAAAAAGCACGATCATTTCACATTCTTTATTTATTATTAAAAAAATTACTAAGGCATTTTTTTGGTATGCTACTTTTACAAAGAAGTATAATTTGCTAATTTATTAATAAAACATAAAAAGTAATGAAATCACTACATCCTTCACAAAAAAAAATCTACAGAATGAACCCTTCTTTTTAGGTAATTGAATTTACTCGAACGTAAAAGAAGCAATTGTCTCTGGGAACAAAGCAAACACAATTGTCCTTGATTAGAGCTAATAAACAGAATCTTAATCATTCTTGATTCAATATTTGAAAAACTGCTATATTCTGATGAAGCGCTAAGTATCGCTTGTATGAATAATCTTGTAAATATGAGTCTTGATTGAGTTCTTTGAAGATATACTGTGTGCAATCGATCAGAAGTTAATTGTATGTTATGTACGTGGTCTGGTCACAAAATAATTGAACTTTATTTTTTTAAACTATTATTAATTTTATACATTATTGATCCTTGTCTCCTTCAAAGTACTCTCCTCTATTATTCATACACTTTTTCCAGCGCTGTTCCCATTTCGCGAAGCAGTTCTGGACAGCTTAATTAAAAATTGCCTTTAAAGTATGTGACGAATTGGGTTTGATGTCATCAACAGTCTGAAAACAACGAAGTACGGAGATGCGGAAGAACAATAACGTAACCTGATTTTGGCACACGATTTTCTAACTGTTGTCCGGTCATCAAACGAGGAACAAATTTTGCTGCAACTTCTCTGACAGTCAATTGGCGATCTACACGAACCATATCTTTGACTTTCTGAATGTGGCAGTCATCAGACGAAGGCCTTCCTCGTCGAGGATCATCTTGAACTGACTGACAACCACTTTTAAATAGTGAAAACCTTTCGTAACATTTCGTATGGCCCAGAGCATCATCTCCTAAACTTATTTCAAACGTTTCCGTGAAATTTTTCACCAGTTTCAAACAAAATTTTACGTTGCATCGTTGTTTCAGAAAATCGCATATTTCAAAAATCGTTACTGATACTTAAACACGTTACACTGAAATAACAATATTATGAAAACTAAATAAGATATCAACAATCCAAGTATATGTGTTACAGAGGAAGTTACACGTAATGTAATAATGCAATGCTTCCTACGGCATATCACTAAATATATCCATTAGAGCGTAATTCAGAAAGAAAGTTCGGTTATTTTCTGAACAGACCTCATATGTTAAAAAGTGGAGCTTAACAATGAACAGAAATATAATACAATTTCACTAAAATAATTTTCTAAGGAATTCTGATGTTTTCAAGTTCAAATTTATTCAACAATAGTCTCTGAGGTTAATTGTTTTTTTACATATTTTAGTTTTCTTCTGTGCTTAATTGGAAATTGCGCCACTTGCACCAAAAAGTGTGGGATTATTTTTTGAAAATACTTTTGCTTAAAAGGGCCCCATATTCTTTAAATAGTGTTTTCCGCAAAGACAAATAATTTCAAACATTTAATAATTGAATAATCTAAAGCTTATCAAATAATAGGAATGTTATGTCATGCCACCTGAGTATTTTCAAAGACGCCGCAGTAAAACGAATAAACAGGTGCAAAAAACGATCAAACCATCTAAGGTTTTAGGTACTGAAATCTACGAAAATACTAACTTATTTATATATAATTCCACATGTAAATATTGTTTACTTTTATTTATAAGTACGTGAAAATAATTCTTAAAATGTGGGGTTAGAATAACAGCAAACGCATGTTTTACAAACGCTTTTTTTTACTTATTATTTTATTTGAGTAAATTTAAATGGTAACAATGAATAAACAAAACATCAAGGATTTTATTTGTGTGCTTACTTTTGTTCTACACGTTTTACTTTTAAAGATTTCAATACCTAAAAACGCCAGAAATTTCACTATTTCTCGGCCAGTAATATGGCCACCTTAACCAAAAATCTCACACTGACTGTTCCCTTAATGTTAAAAAAAATACTTATGTTACGCTGAAATTACAGTTTAATATTTTATATTAATTTGTAATTAATATATTGTATAACTAATATTATAGTTAATATAGATACAACTCGATATCTCAGTTCATATGATACAGAAAGTTAAATCCGATTTTGTTCATTGTAAATCCCCGTGCAAAAAATGGTAGAGGAAGTTAAAATGGATATTAATGACAACAGACCTAAAAGTTAAGGTGTTTTTTGCGATTATTATCATATACATTTTAGTGAAAGGGTCAGTTATAGATTCTAAAGTAATTTTCTTACTTCCTGCTTGGTAATACTATTTCCTCCAGCTAATCCTTCCGTTATTAAATCAATTTGCATGAATTATTAAGGAAAAGGCAAAGGATATTACTAAAAACTAATTATTATGGAAATTAAAGCAACTTTTCCATTTCGACAATAAGAGAAAAGGTAGGAAATAATGTAATAAATTTATGAACTATCTCCAGATGTTTTAAACATGTAAAATGCAGCTCATTCCGCTGAAGAAATGTGAACTTTTAGGTAACATAAGTTAATTACATTTATGTAAAGTTACTGTAATTTAAAGACTTATTTCCTGAAAACAAATTTCTAGAGTTATCACTGACCAAACATTTACACAGTAGAACATTATACAGGGGTGTTAGAAGTTTGACTGCCATTACTTCAGCATGAGATAGAGTAATCATAAATGAACAAAAAAGTTGTATATTACAGGGGTGTAAGATTAACAGTTTTCAAAATACAGCGAGTATTAATATCGTCACAACGTGACAACAGCGCTTAACCTCCTGATGCACACCACGTGTGCACACGGCAAACTTGTCCTACGGAAAAAATGTAAACAACTATTATTGTGAAACATTTACTAAATTTCAAGACAATTGTTTTCCAGTTTCTAAATAAATAAAATAAAATGTATTGATTTTGTAGTACGAAGATAGTGTTATGCTTAAGTTTTAGTTGGAATTTTAGTAATTATGAATCTCTTAAAACAGGAACTTTTAATCAAATTATGTATTTGAAAAATATATAATGAAAGTACCCAAAGATTCACGTCGCGTCGTCCAAATAAGCATACGTATTAAAAATAATTTAGGTACTTGCCAAAAAGCAAAATTCGGTAATTTTTCAACGCACAAGTACAAAACAAACTACAACATGCTAAAATCTCCACCACCATTTTCGATGCACGCACGACACCTTCGAATCCAATTTTCGTGCACTCGCTGGAAAACACTTCAAGAAAAAGAAATAGTGGTACGCAGAAAACACTCCGACACGGTCGAATCCAGATACCAACTGAATTGCGTATTGGTGGTTACCGGCCACCTTAGTACCTCGTGTTAATAAACCGCCGTCACATTGCCCGATATGAATTTTATCGAAGTTTAAATTTATTACAACGCTAATTATTATTTAAAATTAAGGATAAAGAAGCTCAAAAAAGTGATAAACATTGTATTTTATGGTATTCTATGCAGGCAGTTATGTCGATATTCCTTAATAGAACTTTTGTACATCAAATTGGAGATTTTAATAATTTTTTTCTCGGAAATGGTTTGAATTTTGGACTCATGTCATATAAGGTTTTTTGTTTATTTTAATGTATTCTATCGTCTGTTAAAATTAAGGCAGTCAAACTTATAACGCCCTGTATAAAAGATTTACAATAAGATATTCAAAATCACCTTCGTCTTTATGAAATACACTAATGTAAATCATGTACTTAAAATTACCTGCTTATATGACATCGTTCGGAGAGGTTTCAACTATGTCCTCATATAAGCAATCGTAACCAGTATGAAACGGTTTTCATTACAATTGAGGGAGATAGTAATTTATGGTCTACTGTACTATTTTTATTGCATTATGCAATAATACATCAATGTAATTAGTATAATTTCAAATAGCATGATACATTGTTAAGAGACATTTATTGTGTACCTGCATGCAAAGTTTTATTAATTCAAGATTGTATTTTTATAAGTAAGAATATTTTCTATTGCTGCATTGTAAGTATTCTATACAGAAAAAAATAAGGTAAATTTCGAGGTAAATTTCTACGCAAATCAGGAGGGGTCATTTAATTTTTGTATTTTTTTTGAATAAATTAAAATTTCAAAGCACTTGAAGGTATAGGATATCAAATAGTTTTTGTGAAGATTGATCCGTATTTCAAACATTACTTACTGAATAGTAAATTCACATGACCATTTATTATGTTTTATTATTAATAGTTATTATTATTAGTAATAAAATAGTAAATAGTTTCTGTAGTTACATTTAGTCCTGAAGAAGGAATTCCGCCAAAACGTTGGTTGTTTTTTTTTAGTATGTACCAACAGCGACTAAAGACAATAAACTCCTGAAATCAAAATTTCAAAATTCCAGTACCGAATTGAGAAAATCCAAATTCTATTATAGTCACAGAAAAGTTTATCCTGTATACTTTTCCACAAATAAGAAATGTTGGAGCTTGAAACTAATATTTTCATACTTCCTTCCGTTCTATATGAATAGCACCATGACTTCGTACTGTAATTCAACAGAATTAAAAAATTCGTATTGTAATTCACAAATATACATCTACTAATAAATCAAATTTGAACAAAAAATTTTTTTGAAGATACGAGATACGATATTTTTTTATAATACAATAATTGAAGGTACGATTCATAGTATGCCATGCATTTTTTTTATAGATACATCGAACAAAACACCATACAAACAAAAAATAATTTTTGGGTTCTGTACTGTAAACATTTTTTTTGCACAAATATCACGTATCACATCTAAAAGAAAATTATACTGAAATTTTCAAAAAATTAATAAACATAAAATATGGGTATTAAAAACTAAATAAAAATTTTTAAACAAAAAAAAAGTTACATAAATTAAAATAATATTGTTACACAACATCAAACAACTAAAAATGAAAAACGACTCTTAAACAAATCAAAATAGCGTCGTACGATATTTGTTGAGATAAAATTCCAAGAAGACCCCTGCGTCACTTTCTTGGAAATAAAAGCATTTGACACCCGAAGTAGAAAGACATTGGCGGAAAGTTTCAAGGTACGCCCTTACCCCGGTGACATTGGCGGCATGCCACTTTACTTAACTTTATTGACTTATTCTTTTCTTAGAATTCTATCAACAAATATCGTACAGACTGTATTTGGGATATGGTTTATAACATGCAATGTTCCTTGATAGTGTTTTGTTTTGCGTGTCTCTATCATAAATGGTATAGTCTTTCCGAAGTCAGTTGAACATGTAAAAAACGCCTAGCAAAAAAATTTAATGTGTCTCATAGGCGTCCCTAAAAAAGCTTACTGCTAAAGGTAAAAAATTATATCTATAAGTAAGTTGTATATAATGTGTAGAAAATTTCTATAAATATGTTCATTTGGCCAACAACATATTTTAATTATTTACGTCCTCAAACAATTTTATTATATTGATGGTAAATTTCGTTTTGTTCTGTTTTAAAAGGTCTCCAAAATGCCATGTGGTAATATTAATTAACAAAATATCCCTCTTATTTCTCCCTTTCGCAATTATAATACGAGTGATTAATAGAAGGTGTCTATAATAAATTAAAATTACGTGAATCATACCAAATGTCTCATTGCTGCACTGCACTGCTGGGCAATTTGTCAATCACTTGTCAACAACTGAGATTTATTGCCCAGTCGCCCAGTACAGCCGTGTTATAAGCCGTTTGCACACGCGCGCGTTCTTCAACTGGGCGTATATATTTCTACCACTTCCACGTTTAGTTCGACCAGACCTGTATATGGGTATGGCTAAATAAATATGAGAACAAGTTTTTCAAATATTTCAAAGCCGAGTTGCTGCGTCAGCGACCGAACCTGGTACATACTGCCAACCTCACCTCTTGGTTCTTCAATTGAGATCGGAAAGACTATAACTTCTATTTTCTTCAAATAATCTAAATGGCGGTGCTGAGAACCAATTTCGTTAATTTTGGAGGGTTTTCTATATATCTCCCAAAAAGAAAGATAGAAATGTGGTAAAGATGTCTGAGAGGTACAAGGCGTTTTTCATTTTTGGTCATTTTCTGTGTTGTTGAGTAACTTAATAATATTTATGAACCTTATGAACCAGTTTTCAAAATCCTACACATTTCTTAATTCTTAAAATTCCTATACAATTTTCTTTCAGTGTGATAGGCACTTGCTATTTGTGCAACACCATAGAACAATAGTCCCACTTGATTCCGTCTTGTATTTATGGAGGTGTTAACAAAAAAAAATCAGACAAATCGTAGTTTTTTGTCTTGTAAATAATTTATTTTGTCTTTATTTATTTATATTTTCAAATTGTATTTTTTAGTATTACCATATATCAAGTACTCAAGTACCTAAGAATGATAATAGAGGTGATAGTAGAATTATTTGTCTTAACCCTGGCACCTACTATTATTGTCTTTTTTTTACCTCAGGCAGTTCTAACTTTTGGAGGAAATTCGGATATTCACATCCTGGGAACATACGAACCTCGGCAGGTTCATAACACAATAGTTTCAAGAGTAATTATTAAATAAAACACGCAACAATTCATGTTCAGCAGCTATAACGGCCCAGTATAAGCCGGAATTACAGAGACACACGAAACCGTACATGCATGCACATCTGTATGGCGCCCCGTGAACAATTTTAAGCCGCCAATAAAAGTGATGTTTAAAATAATTCCGGCAACGCAGTACTTTCGGCTTTAATTACCCCTCGGCAAATTAAAAGTTCCCAGGCGCAGCAGATAGAATAGGGTTCCTGTGAATTAATTAATTGGAGTTTATTGCTCGATGTCAGGCAAAGGGAGCAATTTACGTAAAGATATATTTAAATCTAATGGAGCTCTCAAAATCATATGGTGTTAACTTGGTAGTGTCAATTAACTTGTAGGCACAGATTACGAATAAAGTAATAATAGAGTAAACATCACTCGTCGGTACGTGTAAATATTTCTTCTTAATTAGTTTTGAAATTGAAGAACATTTCAGTGGGTGGTGGTAAAGTTGCCACCTAATGATTGTAAAAACACCTGCTGCAGGTAAACCGCTAATTATATAAGTTTCCTGTATTTCCATTATTTTGAATGTTTGTAAGAGGCGTATTCTTTATACAGGGATGGCCAGAAGTACGGAATAAAATTCGCAAAACGCAAAAAAGATATATTTTTTATGTTGCGATTTTTTGGTACCACTTACTTGCCAGGCTTTCTAGTTAATTTTTCGCTTTAGTTGTAAATTGGAGTTTGAAATGTTACTATTGAGTCAAAATCAAGTTATTTAATGAATTGCAATGGTATTGTCGGAAAGGCAACGCATTGAAATCTTGATATTGCTTGGATGTAGAGACAAAATAAGAAGTCAGGCTGAAGTGCGCGATTTATTTAATGCGAAATAAGTATTCCGAAAACCAAATTTCGCAAGGGACAGTTAGTCAAATATTTTACAAATTTGAGGAACACGGTACAGTACAGACTTTGCCAAAAACTGGACGGGCAAGTGCTTTGAATGAAGAAAAGAAATTAGACATTGCATTAGAACTTGTTGAAAATCCTCATACTTCAACTGTTTCATTGGCCCGCAATCACGATGCTTCTCGAACTGCAATTCGAATGTTTCTGAAACAAGAGAAATACCACCCCTATAAGGTATGTCTTGTCCAAGAGCTTTTGGAAGACGATTATGATAGGCGATTACAATTTTGTGAGGAAATGATGAGACGGTGTGACGACAATAATGGTTTTCAACGAGACGTACTTTTTTCGGATGAAGCTACGTTTTATTTAAATGGAGTGGTTAACAGGCACAACTATCGCTTTTGGTCCCAGGAAAATCCACACTGGACATGCGAATCGCATACGCAGCATCCACAAAAAGTTAATGTATGGGCAGGTATCATCAACAACAGAATCTTGGGCCCATTCTTTTTTGAAGAAAATCTTACTGCCGCACGCTACCTGGATTTCCTAACATTTGACCTGATACCTGCTCTAGCTGTGATTTTCCCTCATGAAATTGATCCAGATATACCGAATGAAAGAATTTGGTTCCAACAAGATGGCGCTCCCCCACATTTTGGTATTGATGTTCGAAGATACTTAGATGAAATGTTTCCAAATCGCTGGATTGGTAGACGGGGTACAGTTGAATGGCCGCCAAGATCCCCCGACTTAACACCCCTGGATTATTTTCTTTGGGGATATTTGAAAGAAAGAGTCTACCAGGACAGACCGGATAATATTGAGAATTTAAAGAACAAGATTAGGGCGGAGATGCATAATTTACCAGCTGAAGTCATTCAGAATGCTGTGGACAGCTTTTACTATCGTCTTGGAGAATGCCAAATAGTGAATGGAGGACATTTTCAGCATTTGCGACATTGAGTTTATTTTTGTAAATTATCTAGTTGTTTCAATTTCTAAATTAAAAAAAACTTGCTATTGAAAAAATAAAACTTGTTTATTTGGTATGGCTAGATTCAGTTTTCTATAAGCTTTTCAACGGGCCCCCTCATGCCTTATGTTTCCATTTGAAAAAAAAAGTAGGGGTAGCTGGGGGTTACGGGGTTGAAAAAATGGGAAGCAAAATAAATAATATTTTTCAAACATTTCATTTCTTACTACATCAGTGTGGTGGGAGTGTGACATCATTTTTTTTAAATATCTTCCCCGCTTTTAAGGAAAATTACTCAACTTTTGAATTATCTGTCGGTTAAGCACGAAAATTGCCTAGGGTCAATTTCTCATATCTAGATTTCGAAAAAAAGAATATTCAATTAGCTAGGTACTTCGAAACAAATAGGAATTTAAATTACGAAAATTATTTTTGATCCGGGCGGGATACGAAATATTTTCGCAATTATGAACTTTTTTGGAGATGTATCGGGAGATGGAGAAAACTGATTTGAAGAGATAAGATAAACATTATTTCTTGGGATCTTCCTTGTTTTACAATACTGAAAATAATTCTTATTAAATCTGTAAAGGTAGCACAACAATAATAAAAATGATTAAAAGTAATATCAACTGCTCTTATAATAGGTGTTGGAACTAAGCAGTGCGACAATATTATTTTGTGTTTTTTGTTGAAGAAATAATTATATGAACAAATTAGTAATATCAGAGAAAATACGATCCACACAAACACTAAATAAATTAAGCAAAATTAAAACCTGTTCTCATGTGGTTTTATATAAATAATACGAATTAAAAAAAACAATTTCTGAAACAAAATTGACTAAAACGATTTCCGAAATTAAATTGACAGTTTCTAGAATACGTCTGGAAATACTTTGCTGAAAATTGATAAACGACCAAGAATGCAACACGTGTTTGACCACTCATCACAAAAATATCAATTGTCATTTTGACAAATGGATTTTGTCTCAAATTTTCTCATTTAACTTATATCTTATACTCTTGACATGTCAGTTTCCCTAATGATGCATTTCTTAATCTCAAATATTCAGTTCCTGAAGAAGAATAAATAAAGTCTCGAAAGCTTGAATAGAAGAAGTAGTGTTCTTTCTTTCGAATAATACTGCTCTACACAATGTTTAAAATTTTTTGTTCTTAACTAGCCAACCATATGACCAAAACATATTATTTCAATTAATAAAAACAAAAGTCTAATCATTTATCATAATGTCTTTATACCCTGTCGAGATTCAAATTCTCTACTAAACTTATATGTATTAAATGGTTCAAAATAAATTACCTACTCGAGTTGTCAGTTCCACTTTCATATTAAATTTCCATAAATTTAAAATTCTTAAGATATTTATAGAGCAGACACCATTCGCTCACAGCATGGGTCCGGAATTTTAAACGTTTAAACTAGTTTCTAGTTTTGGTCTTAAATGTTAAATAATTTCATATTCTGCTTTGTATGTGAAGTAGGTATGCAAATTTATGTCCATGTTGTGACAAAAAATTTACATATCTTTTATGTTAATATCCAATATTACCATTTTCCAATGTGTGCTTTTCTAACAAGTAACGAACTTAAATAAAAGTTTAAACTGCAACAAATTATGTTTAAAATGCATTGTTTACTAAAAATTTGTATTTGCCAAACAATTGAAAATTAAAAAATATCTAGACATCACATTAATAGTGTACAAAATATTAGAATACGTGGAAAAAAGTTGTAACATAAAGTACTCCTGGTTTGCATCATGACAAAAGTCCTGTATAAGTTATTTAAAATCTAATCAAACCAGACTCGCACATCAAAGACAGAAATCTTATTATTTATAAGAATAAAAGTCTAGAAATCAACAATGAAATATCCAATGTTAAACTTATTTCAGTAAATTTTGAAAATGTGAGAAACAACATTACGCTAATATTTAATTAGCTAATATAAATGATTTAATAGATACATGTAAAAATCCATTGTAAAAAAATTTAAGAAATGCTAAAATCATTTACAATATTTCCTTTCAGGAAATAGCTCTCTACGTATGGTCAGGAAATTCCAATTCACCATATTCTAAAGTAGCTCAAATGCATGTGATGCTGCCGATGTTGAGATAACTGGGCACTTAATAAAAACAAAATGTATGCTTAAACGCTTTGGAAATCATTTGTTTTTAATACACAAAATGAAATGTATGGATACATAGCAATAGTAGAATTTGTTGATATTAAATACCAATTTCAGTAGGACAACAAAGGTTAATAACATTCATAATAATAAGAATAATTAATTATAATAACGATAATAGTAACAGAAATCATATCAGAATACTGATGTTCCACCTATTAATTTAAATTATGATTTTTTTCCATTTTCCTCTTAGTGAAACGTAATTTGAAAATTTTTCAAAAAAATTATACAAATTCTTAAAAGCAACACAACACAAAGAAAAAAAAACATTTAAAAAAACGGTCAACTTTTAATATTTCCTTATACAAGAGAAATAAACCGCAAGAGTAATTTAATGCTTGAGCTTGATTAACAGTTAAATAATATTATGTAATATTTGAGTATACCTGAGTATCAAAAAAAATATTTACGTCACATATACGCACATCTCCCCCACTCATCGGTATGGTTCTTATATTTGAGTAGATAATACTTTAGTAGTTAATTATGACTACTAATTTTGATCAGGGGTTACCCCTCGCTATGCTTTTTTTTCTTAACATAAAATTTCAAACTCATCAATGAGACTTTTAATCTCATCAGTAGTACATAATCTAAAAGAAATGTATTAATTGCGACATCTACAGAAAATAATTTTATCCATATGTATTATAATGCCGGCTCTAGACGATGTGTCACTCGCCAAACATTTATGAGACATAAATGTGTCCAATACTTGGGCAAAATCCATTGTATCGTACACATGATGTGCAATACGAGCACATGACAATAACCTACGATATGTAATTTTTTACATTTGGCAAATATTTGGTAAGTAACGCCGTCATCTAGAGCCGGCTTAATACGAAATTAATGCATGCTACAAATAGTAGAAATGTGACTGTCATAAATTCTCTTCGCTTACTTAAATACAGATAAACAGGATTATGATAAATAACGTAAAATTCAATATCTTTGAAACAATAAAATTGTATAAAAAACAAGACAATTCAGTTGTTTCAAAGTTATTTTCACAACATTTTGCAGTATGAATAAATTAATAATTTGTATATGCATATTTTCAGAAGTCTTATTCAAGTGATACAATTTGCTCTCTATCTTCATGTCTCATTACAGTCATTAGGTCAACTCGTGACTAATGAAGTTTTTTTATTCTGGCTTATGTTAGCGTAGACTTGATCGATATATGATGGATGGATATGATTATCCACTTGATAGTAATTAAACATTTCGCCCCATTTATCTGTAACCATTTTGATAGGTAAATATTTGTTTTGCAAAATTGTTTGAAGTTTCTAATAATTACAAAACTAAAGTTATGTGTTAAAATCACATATAGGTACATTAGTCGGCATGGCATATTTTCTAAACTATTTAAAAAATATTCAAAATTCTTTCTAAAACTCCTTGGATTTTTTTAAACATTTCCGTATTTATATGAATTAATACTTTTAAAATAAATACAGGTTTAGTAAAAGTGAATAGAAGAATTTATTAAGTAACGTAAAATTTCACAAAAGCTGTGTCTTATTCTTTTTTTTGCAACATGCTTTAGACAAAAACCAACAAAAAAATCGGCAACAATAATTATTGTAACATTATCATAACAATAATTATTAAATACAACACAATTATCAACACTATTAAGATTGCGTTTTCAAATGGCCTAATTTAAAAAATGTAATTAATTTACTGAGAAAAATAAATTTTTAGTTCTATTTGGGTGCATTCCAGTGTAATTAAATTCCTTTTACGACTTAAACCAACTACCCGCATTCAAAAGCCTAAGGGGATATTTCCCTGTAAATTATGGGGTAGTATATTCAGAAGCTAGTATCTCAGACTTTTTAACAATCTTTACAAAATCTTTACCAGTAAAAAAAATAGAGTTCTTCGCGGCCTATATGCTTTATAGATACAAAATGAGTTCTTATTCTTATTCGGCTACCTCAAAAATCATGTGTCGAAATAAAACTCAATGTTTCAGGGGTATGTTAACAAGAACTTTTATTTTTGTTATAGGCAGTAAATGTATAACACTATTTTTGACACCCTGTATTATCTAGGTAGGTATGCTACAAAAATAATTCCATAAACAGACTTATCATTAATAATTACGTAAAATAAGTATGTATCCAAACCGTATGTAGGTACACGACTTACAGTGTGTCCCGTTTTTCAGGTCAACACCTCTGAAAATGTGAGAAGACTGTGGACTATCCGCAAGCCAATGTTTTTACAAATAGTACCCTGAAAGGAGCTTATATTGTACTAATTATTTTATTGATGTCAGAAAAGCCTGGCCTACTACGATTTTTTTAAGTGGGTCGTTTTTTTATTAAAAAGATAATATTACCAGGCTATTCAACACCCATTAAAATACCCATATACCAAATTTGAACGACAAATGTGTATTGAGTGTTTTTTATGTGGTGACAAACTTCAAAAAGTCAGGCCACTAAAAAATAAGCAGATCAAAGATTGCCATGAAAGTGAAAACAAATACCAATCGGACAAAGAAAGGATACAGGCACTATAAATTTAATACTTTTAATTATATTAATTAATTATTATTAATTAATTATAAAAATAATAACTTAATAAAAAATGTAATGTATTATAAATACTAAGTTCTTAAACAAAAAATTTGCAAAAGTTTTAGTTTTCTCCACCAAACCTCCTTCCAGTCGAACACATTTTTCCAATCCTCTTCTTAAATTTAAAAATAATTTACATAGCCATTGTGGAGTAATCTTTGGACAAGTCTGTCTTATGCAATTCATAGGGTCATCCAAATTCCTTGGTCTGTTTTTATAAACTTTTTGTTTTATAAAACCCCAAAAGTAAAAGTCCATAGTTCGAGAAAACAAAAATTTAATTTAGATTATTGTTTTGCAATTTTTTTTTTTTTAACAACTTAATATTTACAATCCATTACCTACTTTTTTTATATGTTTATTATTTTTTTACTATGGCCGCAATTAAAAGTATTAAATTTATAGTCTGTATTTTTTTCTTTGTACGATTGGTACTTGTTTTCACTTTCATGGCAATCGCTGACCTGCTTATTATAATTTTTAGCTGTCTGATTTTTCAAAGTTTGGCACCACATAAAAAAAAACACTCAATAGACATTTGTCGTTCAAATTTGGTATATGGGTATTTTGATGGGTGTTAAATAGCCTGGAAATATTCTATAAAATAAAAAAATGCCTAATACCACTTTCTGGAAAAATGACTCTTTTAAAAATGATAGTAAACCAGGCTTTTGTTACATCAATAAAATGATTAGTAGAATATAACCCCCCTTGAGGATACTATTTGTAAAAACATTGGCTTGTGGATAGTCCAGCCTTCTCACATTTCCAGAGGTGTTAACCTGAAAAATTGTAAATGAGAATTCGAAAAAAATTTGTTTAAATTAGCTTTAAAATAAATTTAAACTACTTTTAAAGTAAAATCACTAAATACGCATCCACAATAAGGAAATGTATTAAAAAAATAGCCGAACCAAATATTTGTCAGGTCATTTTAAATTTCCAGTTTGAAAAAATTCTAAAGAATTTGCTGCTGACCGCACGATGGGTAATTTGACTTTACCTCTTGGAAATATCTACAAGGAAATGGGTTTCTTTACATAACCCACACAAGTGTGAATACATGCATGCCTGGCATTTCTCAAGATGTCTTTGTTCATAAGCGTACATCAGATTCGAACGTGCCTTGTTAGTAAGTGTCGAGTTATTTACGTTCCTGGAGATCCCGCGGAGAATTTTGCTAGGTACTCAAGAATGAGCAGCTACTTTTCTTAAGTGCTATCTATTTTCATGGCCCGACTCTTGTTTGCACAGCACTTCAATGGGAATTCTTAGCGGATTATTGAATTACACGGTCATGTGCAATTTAACTAGAAACGATAACGACCCTCCACACAACGTTTCGCTATGTAAATAGAACTAAAACTAGGAAGTGTTATAAGTAGGTATATTGCTCATAATTGGCCAATATCAGCAGTCATTTCAGTCGCATGGTTTAATGACCGCATTCTGTAAGTGTAAGTGATCGATATCCGCTATCTATTAAGTCGGATTATAAAAATAAGCCCGTTATATTTTTAGAATATACAATAGCATTTCGAAATACATAAAATGCTGTTTTTATCGCCATGGTAGTATGGTGTTGTGAGACCGAATATTTTTATTTTCAAAACTAGAATTGGCGCGATAGACACTGAGTCACCACATACGAGGTTTGATCAAAAAGTACCGAGAATTTTCAAATTGCGCGTATCTTGTTATTGATTCTTTTTTCGTGTATTGGTAGCACTGTCAGTGACGTTCCTGTCAATTTTGAGATACCTGCCATACTTAGTTTGTGTTTAGCGAGATAATGAGTAAGATTTACTTCAGTGTTTTTAGCAATTTTTTTTGTGGCGAAAGGTAACAAAGCGTTCGAAATGTTAAAGAAGGCCTTTGGCGACGATACGATGTCACAGCCACCAGCTTATTAATGGTACAAACGTTTTCAGGAAGGCCGAGAAGATATTGTAGATGACTCGAGGTCTAGGTGCCCTAGCACATGAATGATGAAAAAGTGGAAAAAGTTAAGAAGACTGTACTTGTTAATAGGAGTTGCTGAGGACATAGGAATTTCATACGGCTCATATAAAGCGGTTTTTACGAATATTTTGAACATGAAACGAGTGGAAGCAAAATTTATTCGCAAACTGTTGAATTTTCAACAAAAAAGTATGACCAGCACTGAACAAATGCTTACTGACGTCTCTAATGACCTAGAGTTGCCCAAAGGCTGGTCTCAATGGAAGATTTCTGAACAGCCAAAACAGCAAAAAAAGCACGTCAAGTCCGGTCAAATGTAAAGTTCCTTCTAACCATTTTCTTCGACTACAATGGAATAGTTCATGCCCAATGGTACAGTTAATAAGGAGTATTATTTACAAGTTTTGCGAAATTCGGGTCAAACAGAAGAAACCAACCCAAACTCTACGAAGGTAACTGGTGATTTTGCACCACGACAACGCACCGATGCATACCGCTTTGTTTATCCAACAGTGCCTAACAAAACACAACACCGTTGGAATACCACAACCACCCTATTCTCCAGACATGGCCCCCTCTGACTTTTTCCTACTTCCCAAACCCAAAGGATAATCAAAGGACAACGATTTTCTCCAATGGATAAGATAAATGCAAAGCTGCGTACCGAGCTGAAGAGGCATTCCACTAATGTTTCTCAAACTGGAAACTATGTTGAAGAGAATGGTGTAAAAATTGAAGATTAAATAAATATCTTCTTAGAAAATTGACAATTCTCGTTACTTTTTAATCAAACCCCAGAAATATGTTTTAATTTATATTTAGTTTAGTCTTATTTATAGCTTAGCAAATTTTGTCCGATTTGTACCATTTTTTATTGCTTTTTATTGAATATAATTCAATAATATAATTTAGTTTTGCCTAACCATAAATATTTCACACAGAGATGGTAGATAGCAAACACTCTATTCAAAACTATGAAAGGAAAATGTAACATTTCTTCTTTTGTTTAAACAACACAATATAATCCTTATTCAGCTACTACTAACCTCGTTGTTGAAAATATTAATAATTATTATCAAAGTTTAAGGAATGGTTTGAAAAACAACACCGTTTAGCAAACAAAAAACGTAAACTCTTTTAATAAAACAAAAATATCAAAATTTCTAAAATGAATCAAGAGCTCAGTTGACTGTTTATTATTTAATTAAGTTATGTGCTGTGGAGGTCCGTTATTTTAGATTGTTTTCACGCTGGTAGACTGAAATAATATGTTTCGACTGCTACTTGAAATGAAATTATGAATGATTATAGTTCCCCTGACAAAGCCAAGTTGAGTAATTATGATATATAACTTCTGTCTAAAACAAATAAGTATAATCAAAATGGCTTTTAAAGGAAAAATAGTAGCACGCAGATGAAGGTATAACGAAAGAATATTGTAATAACCTACTTTTTTAAAGAAAATTGCAATGTTTTTATGTGTGACACACTAATAAAAAGCATGACTTAGACAAGATATTCAAACGCGTTTGTTTAACTTAAAAAAAAAATAATTTGTACAGTAACATGATTTACTGAAAAAAACACTTCAATTGTTTTAGAAAATCGGAAATATTTTCAAGTTGGAGAATTAAAAAAAGTTTTTTTTCCACTACAATGTTTTGTGATAGGATTTTAGAAATACATAATACTATGTATTTGACAGGAAAAGTGAATTAACAATTTCTTTTTTTAAAACTTTGCGGATCATTTGGTGAAAAATTTCTAAAATAATTCAAAAATTTTATAGTTCACAAGTATTCACATTAGCTAGTACAAACCCACCTAAAAGAGATCTGTAAATAATTATATAATTATGTAGTTAAATATACGACATAATATTCCTTGAATGTCAAGCAATAATAAAATATGGAAACTCCTGATGTAGTAAATATCTAAGTAAACATTATCACTATGCTGCTTAGAATGAATACCATATACAAGGTGTTTTCACTTTAAATTTGGAAAATGCAGGAATGTATTCCCTATCAAAAATTAAGTGTAGTTTGCTCTATACAAATTTTTTATGAAAGCCTTTGTTTTGGAGATACAGGGCGTTGAAGCTTAAAAAAAATAAACACTTTTTGACATATCTCGGCTATCCACGAGTAGATTTGATTTAAACTTGGTACACATTATGCGTAT
The DNA here is from genome assembly GCF_000390285.2 of Anoplophora glabripennis. Taxonomy (NCBI): domain Eukaryota; kingdom Metazoa; phylum Arthropoda; class Insecta; order Coleoptera; family Cerambycidae; genus Anoplophora; species Anoplophora glabripennis. The sequence continues at coordinate 697,215 of NW_019416519.1, forward strand.
TGGGGGTTCTCATAATTGACAGAATATTAGTCCTATCGCATTAGCCAGTGGCGTGCAAAGGGGGGATGCGTGGCCCCTTTTTTAAAAAAAAAGTACGCCATTGAGTTTTTCGAAGAATGTAAAGTAAATTTAAATACTACCATACAAAAGCAATCTAAAAGGTCTCTTGGTATTTTTCGATAATACGCAGCGTTCATGAGATTCTTGGACTATTAAGATTCCAATGCATGATAACATGGCATGGTAGTGCTGAATGAGAAAAAGAGATATTTTTCTTTGAATTCAAATGCTGCATTAAAATTGGTAGCAACTTTTTTGTTTCGCAGCAAGCTTGCAACTTGTAAATATTTCCATTACTTTCCTCTACTCAATGTCGTAATTTTTTTTTCAAGCATTGAAATCTTAATACTCCAAGAATCTCATGAACGCTGCGTATTATCGAAAAATACCAAGCGACCTTTTAGATTGCTTTTGTATGATAGTATTTAAATTTACTGTATATTCTTCGAAAAACTCAATGGCGTACTTTTTTTTTGAAAAGGGGCCACGCATCCCCCCTTTGCACGCCACTGGCTAATGCGATAGGACTAATTTCTGTCAATTATGAGAACCCCCAATACGTATAATGTGTACCAAGTTTAAATCTAATCTACTCGTGGATAGCCGAGATATGTCAAAAAGTGTTTATTTTTTTTTAAGCTTCAACGCCCTGTATCTCCATAACAAAGGCTTTCATAACAAATTTTTATAGAGCAAACTACACTTAATTTTTGTTAGGAAATACATTCCTGCATTTTCCAAATTTAAAGTGAAAACACCCTGTATTTATTTTAATTATTTTTGTTAATTAACTAATACTAATAACTGTTGGATCAAAACAGTAATATTCTCAAAATACATAAAATTTTATCATTTGATATATTAGCCACTGATAGTGTTCTCTTACGCATTGCATTATATCTCCTATATAATAACATCACTTATAAAAATAAACATTAAATCATTCAACAATTTTTCGCTGTTTGTAGTAACTGTTGTCTACATTGAAATATACCTAACAGGTATGTTTTTTTATCGTGGATTAAGGAGAAGGAGATATGGATTGATAATAGATAACGATAACTGAGTGCTGATGAAAATTAAAATGTTTGGTAAAAGGGACTAGTAATCTGACGAAGCAAAGTTAAAACTTTAGATAGGTAGCAACGAAACCAATAGAAAGCCAAGAGACTAACTTTTAAAAATTAAATTGAATTGTGTACATTTATAAAAAAGGATTAATTAATGAGAAATTAATTATGAACTATGATGTATTACACACATAGCAGCTATACATTATAATAAATATTTATATTATAGGTCGAAAACTGGTGATTCTGTAAATATGGCGCAAACTATAGTCGCAGTACAATCGAATGTGTTTGTAAACATACATAATTAGAAAGCAGTTTCATTTGCAACAAAAGGTCGATAAATGTATATAAAATGTATTCAAAATAACAAAGAGTTGGTTGCAAAATCGCAAATCGGCCAGCGTTATGTAAGGAAAAACATTTAGAGAACATGCAAAAGGAAGATGATTTTTCTGTAGCTATTTAATTTCATAAATGCAAAATTTCTTATGCTATAGGAATTAAATAAAACTCATATTAAACGTTTTACTATGTCAATCGTTTATTTATTTAAGAATTCAGAGATGGGAACAATTTTCAAAAATAAATTACCCCAGCATTACCCTAATCAAAAATAGATTCAAATTAAATCTCTCAAGACACATTTTTTTTTTCAAAATGGTAAATTGTGAAAATAAAAAGAAATTATTTAACATGTAATTCCTCTAGTTACATGTAAAATACTTTCAGTCAAGCTTCAAGTAATCTTGTTATAGCAGAAAAATGCTTACTTATAACTTACTGCCCATTCACATGGCACTATAAGGATAGAGCCCTATCATTTATTCGAAATGGTAGTTAAGTTGAATCGAATTTAGGATCTAAAGGGTGTTTGTAAATAAATGCGAAATATTTTAGGGGGTGGTTGACGAAGTTATTTTGTGAAAAAAAGTTCATATAAACGTAGGTCGAAATATACTTCGTTTCCGATATACAGAGTGTTTAAATTTTAGTTTTTTATTTATTTTTATTAATTATTTCAAAGAGTTTTAAAGATGTTGACTGGAAATTTGATGATTGTATTTTATTTAGAAATATTGAAAGCAACCTACTAGACAATGTATCAATAGAAATTAAAAATACACAACTTGCAATAAAATATGTTTTATTTTTTTCCTCAAAAACGGTGCATCTTACGAAAACAATTGAAGAGACCAATTTCATTCAGAATTGATGGCGGATTTCTAAAAAAATATTTAAACGGGAAAAAGTCAGCGGCATACCATTTTTTTTTTTATTAAAAATGATTGTGGCATTCTCGCACGAACACCACTGGTGCAAGTAGAAAAATTCGGATCACCCCAAAAAATGCTCATTTATCCCTCCAAAGCGTTTTTCAAATTTCGAGCCATTATCTTTAAGACTCTTTGAAATAATTAATAAAAATAAATAAAAAATTTAAATTTAAACACTGTATCTTGGAAACAAAACATATTTCGACCTACGTTTATATGAACTTTTTTCCAGAAAATAACTTCGGCAACCACCCCCTAAAATATTTCATACTTATTTACACCCTGTATAAGGTGCGTTCCAAAGTAAACAGAAATTTTAAGAAGTAAGAAAAATAAAGTTTTTTTAGCAAAACTGATTCATTTTATTCAAAATAGTCCCCTTCCGATTCAATACAGCGACTTGTGCGGTTTAAAACACGTGGAATGAGTGTTTTAGATCGTCGGGGATATCCTTCAAGATTAAAATTGAAAATTTCGCGTCAAAATTTGCTCGACGGCATGGGGAGCGGCCAAACCACTAGATTTTTTTAAAACAGTCCTTAAACATGGTACTTTTGCAGTTCACTGTAGAAAATAAGCATGGGATAAATATGGAATAATAGAAGACTGAGAAAGTAGACAGTAATAACTATTACATTCAATTATCTGGATACTATGTACATACGAATGTTAGTGCAAAACAATGTGTTGTATTTTCTACTACCAGACAAATGATAGACAACATATCAAAATATAATACAACTTATCCCTCAAAGGGTTGGAGACCGCAGGGTCCTACTTACCTTTCAATCACACATTTTCCTATCCAATATTTTTGCCTGAATTTTATTACCGCGCGTTTTTGAGGTCGCTGATTGCGAATCTGAGGTCCGAATCCGAAAATTGCTAAATAAAAAATGGCGGATCCAATATGGCGGATGTAAAAACCGGAAAAGCATTTAAAATTTGAGGATTATAGCTGTGTCATTGAGGGAATTTTAAAAGAAAATGTTAGAGTATGTTAAGTCGATTTATTAGTAATGTAAGTTTGTTTTCACCCTGTTCTCCGGTATAATTTTTAACTAGTTTTTAATGTAGCTTATTTAGTTTAATTTTATATTGCATTATAAAAAGTTATATGGAGTCAAAATTCTTGACAACAAAAAATTTTTGTATATTAGGATGTTTCCTATTTCAAATAAAGATTATATTATATTATTATTGAAACTTCAATCAATCACAAATACAATAGAGCAATAAAAATAGAATGTATGGATANCCTTACTATAATCTAACAAGACCAGTACCATAGCTTCACTATTATCTCTTGACTTAAAAATATCATCTGTCAAATCAGAATCCACGCCTAAAACCAGATTGTTTTTCCGGAAGGACATTGTTGGCATTTAGAAATGCAGTAATTTGCATTTCCATAACTTTTTCAATAATCTTGCTCAATGCGGGTAAAATTGAGATCGATCGAAGATGGGTAGGCTATGTGGGATTGTTAACCTTAGGAAAAGGAATGACGTTTGCACATTTCCAGGATTTAGGAAAATAAGACTGATCTATACATGTATTTATTATTATTGAAACTTCAATCAATCACAAATACAATAGAGCAATAAAAATAGAATGTATGGATAGTTTAAAAATTATCTCCATGTTTCAGAGATGCTAACAATATACACAAAATACACAATCAGCTGATGATTATATTGTAATGATTAATGTCAATAGTGCATTTATTAGCAATATTCGGTATAATCACAATTAAACAGTTGAAAATTTCCAGTAAACATAAAACTTTATTAGTCCATAAATCTGGCTTCAAATGCCAACTAGAAACGATCTGTTTTACAAAGTATTTACTAATTATTTTTTATGAGTCCACTGCCCTGTAAACTTAAATTCACTTGTAACAAACAGTTACTTACAGTTTTTTTATCGTTAATTTATTAATGACTTACTGTACCTGTAATATCAAAATCTAAAAATAAAATGATTAAAATTAGATAGGATGAAAATATATTGAAAGTATATTGAGCATACTGGAAAGAAAGAGAGGAAATTACTTTTGTGATGCACTGATATTATCCACCATAGCGTACTGTATGGCCGTGTATTGGCCTGCTTTGGTCCTCAGTCTCCAATAAATTCAAAATGCTTGCATCAGGTTTAGTTATGGTCTTCGTAAATTTGATGATATTTCTCATAGTTTTAAAAATTCGAAGTGGTTTAACCTCAGTGCTAGATCCAGTTGTCCTGTTTGACTTTTAAGTTATTGTTATGTCATATACTCGAATATTTAATCTCAAAGCTCGTTACGAATTTGATGTGCACCATTTGCCCACGCGTAACGTTGTAACTTTTGTGTTCCAAAGCATGGGACTGCTCTGTTTCAACGGCCATTTTCTTACAATACCATGAAAAACTATAATACTTTGCCCAATGATTAGAGCTGTCAAAATTGGCTGCGCACCAAAGGCGTGCGGATCATCAACATAAAATAAAGTGAACAATTACTATAAGATTTATGTCATTGTATCATTGTGAAACACGTAAATTGTTTTGCGCATCGTTGCCATCCGTTCCACAATTTGGATGGAATCCGTTATAGATCGCATCATCTACCCTTGTTTCAGCGAAACATTCGCGCCGGTAATAAAATATCTTAATCTGAAAAGAACGACCATTCGACATGAACTGATGTAATTAAATAATCCACTTCCAAGCTGGTCCGACACGGTAATTTCCAGTCAGGGTTGTATTTAATCCAGTAGGAATGAAATTTTTTATTATTTACTACTTCAAATGGTAAGTTACATCTAATCAGTATGAAGATTACATCAAACATAAATTGAATTTGAGTCTCCTGGTATTCGCGTTTTTTTATACGTGTGTTGTGCACTGTTTAATACATATTACTTTATGTTTATTAATATTTACTTTAAACATTTTTGTACATATACAAGTATGTATGTATATACGGAATTACATTATTGTTTATATTTTTTTAGTAAAAGAAAATGTTCGTTATAACGAGCGTTCAAATAAAAACGTGGTCGAAGTTGGCTCTGACACATTGGACGTAGGGCGTAGCTTATAGCGACCAACTTAACCTCATTTCTCAACGAGCTGTATAGCAGCTGTCAGTTTCAATAACAAAGCGGCGATACAGCGCTTTGACAGATGACGTTTAAGTTCATTTGCTATTCGCTACGCCCTACGTCCAAATTTTCAGAACCAACTTGACCACGTTTTTATTTGAACGCTCGTTATATCTTTCCTTATGACCCATATGCACTTGAAATAACACGTATTGAGCCGTTTTGTTGGACAAATTTACTACTGATCCAACTGTGATACTGACCTGAGTACATAATTTATTACTTGCTCTTTTTATTAATTTTATATAAAAAATATAAAAAACAAACATTTAAACGAAGAGAGCAGCTTAAATAAGTATTTTTAAAACCCATTAATTTCTTTTACTTTCATAAAATTCTTTTCTATTCCAAAAAATATATCTCTGTTTTGTTTTCCTGTGTTAATAATTTTATAGCTACTTGCCGGTAAATTTGTTTTTTTAGTCAGTATATTACGCATTGTTTGCTATTTTTTAGCACTAACTATGCTCGACATAATTACACTCAATTATGCATTAAGGGACAACTAAAATCGTAAAAGAAATCGTTCGATTACAGGGAAATCGGCAACTAAACCGACAACTAGGCAACCCGCGTAGCTGACTGACGGCGCCAATGGCTAGCGGACCGATTGTGACAGCTCTGCAATGATGTCAGGTCCCGCAAGATTTAAAAAAGTCTGATCTTTATCAGTTAATTATTGTATTAGTTGGTTGTATTACTTTATTATTACTGGATTTAATTTTTTTCGTAATATGAATGAGCATTTGGGTGTGTTGTGTTTAAATAATTGTTTTTGTTTTTTTATGTTATTTCATTTTTGCTATAGCGTATGTTTGTAATGCTTTCTTACTTTCCTGGATGGTTATATGGAAGAGCTCCGTATGGTGAATACTGAATATCGTCATCCTTTAAATATTTCCTTGTATAAAATTTTTTTTTGTGATATCAATAAAGACATTATTGAAGTACAATGTAACACATTAAGCAAATATATACCCTTTAAGTTTGTTTATCTTTGTATACACACAAACAACGTACACAATTTATCTCTGATAAATACTTTGTAATCATATCAAGTTTGAGGCAATAGGTAAAAAAATAAAATATCGCACAAAATGAAATGTCATTGAGTGGTATTTAATTTCAAATGTAAATTATAAAATTCGCAACTATACAATTATTAACACTTATAAACAAGAAAATAGTATTGAATATTTTTAGTAACAAATTATTAAATTATTAAAGTCATAAGACACTATAATTCTTCAGGCGTAAGTAAAATTTTTTATGAGCCAAAAAATTTGAAAAAACGTTAAAGACTAAAAAAATGTTCCCCGGTAGCTATGTTCAACACTCTACAAAATTAATACATACCATCTTTCATGTAAAAAATGAAGTTAAAACATTGACCTCTGATTTTTGATAAATTCAGCATTTGTCGAACATTATTCTAAAACGACTCATCAATCAATTTCACAGATTATAAAGTGTTAATAAGAAGCATACGTTACTTTTTGTCTCGTGTCTTCTTAGTTGACAAAAGTCTTGTCGAAGGTATGTCTGATATGCCATTCTTTAAAAACATGTACAGTTTTTTACTTTAGATAACTTTAAATAACATTAATTAGTATGAATAATTTTAAATATTAATAAATACAAAAATATGTAAAAGGTACTTTTTAGGTACTTAAACTTGGTTATTTACCAATTTTTTATTAATTTTTCGCCTAATAAATTCATCAAAAATTGACAATTTTATAAAAAAACAAACGAAAATTTGTGGGCAATATAACTGATTTTAATTTATTTGCACATTATGGGGATTTTAGTGACTTAATTATTATTCTATATTACCACTATTATTTTTAAAAAATTTACACTTCTTTTTATTTATATCGTTAATTAAATAGTTTATTAAAGTTTTTATAGTCTTTAATAAATTGTTTTCAAACATGCAGATATGAATTAAATAAATACATTTGTTATCTTAATAAGCAACTTTCACTATGAATGAAATTGAAAAATAGTACAAATACAGGAAATTGACAATTTCTTGGACAATGAAAAATTGATAAATATAAATAGGTCTTATTCTTTCGATGAAAGATTTAAATTTATTATAAATTATAATTGTATAATAATCATAAATTGTCTTTAAAAGAAGAAATGTGTCAGCAAATATATCCACGGAATTACTTTAAGTCATTTGATATAAAGCGAACAGTTTAATTAGAATTAGTTAGTTTACTAAAATCTAAAAGAAATTTTATATGTAAGTTCTAAGATAACACTGTTGTTAAGTTTTATATGTTGTTATAATCTAATAATAACCAATAGAATTTCCTGTTTATTTTTATTTTATTAGGTTTCCTTTCCTTTTCTAATTACAATCGCTTAAAAGTTCTATTCAGTGCTTTTTTTAATTAATTAATCAAAAATTGAAATATTTTACCTAATCATTTTTACTAATGTCAATTGATAAAACTAGAATAATTAAAAAAATAACTAAATTAAAATTTTTGTAAAAACATGTAGGTAAAAATTTTATGAAATGACAAATTTTAAGACATAAAATTTGTCGCTTATAGCTACACAAACTTAGGGTACTATTCCGATTTTAATAAGAATAATAAATTTTAATTCACAGCAATATTAGAATACTGACCTGCTATTCGAAGAACTGCACGATCGGCGCTGTCCAGAGCAAGAACTGATAAAGGTTGTTCTCTGGTCCACTCTTGGAGTGTCGGATCTTTGTCAAAATCCATTCTTCAGAGCATCTTCTCCTGGAAAATTAGAAGTATCAGAAATATCGAACATTAAACAGAATGCCTGTTCGCAAATATCAAACATAACTTCGAACAAACTCTTTTCAATTGGTTTTGACAAGTTGAGTAAATTAAAGAAAATTATTCATTTTAGACGAAAAAGAACCAAGGCTCCTTGTCAAAAGTATCAAAAATAATATCACATTTACTCAAATATATCTGAAGATTTTTTATGTAGATAGATGAATCATGGCCTAACAATTTAGTTAATTATAGGCAAATCTCAATGGATTTGCAGATACATATATCAAGCAGTGACGGGGATATTAGGGGGCACTACATTTAAAAATAGAATAGAATTTTCACACCACTGAAAGAGTTCTAAAGTTCTTCGTGATAGTACCTCTCAGTATATCCGCCACTACTTATATATCACTGGTTGAATGATTTGTGTATCGATTGTGAATTTTTGCCTTTAGTTAATTATGTATACTGTTAATCCAAGTTTCATCAGTCTAAAAACCACCCAGTGGCTTTAGATTTTGGATCTTTAAGGCTTTTTTGTCTAAAATAACCCAAGGAACGACCTCGTGAAGTTATCACATAGGTATGTAATTAATTACATATTACTAACATTTTTGAGTACCTACTTTCTTATTTAACGCAATGGATTTTAATAATTTTTTTGTGTAATTTTACATAATTTTTAATTTTTTTCCAGTAGCAACTACAAGTATATAGTTCAAAGCCTACTGTACTAAAAGAGTGAAAAAAATAAAAACGAGAAAAAAAGTGTAAAAAACCAAACAAATAATAATATAAACACAAATATATCCAGAGAAGAAAAAATTAAAATAAAACAACATCTTCCCATATACTTCCTTTGAAACCAGTTAGATTTTTCTCTACAGTATACAGGCACCTTTAGAACTACCTAAGTAAAACTACCTACCAATGAACCTTCTTCACGATATTTAAAGAATTTACTTTACCAAGTCAAATATTTTATCAAGAGTTTTAACAAATCCACATTCCAAATAGAAAACAAGCAAATAAATCTTAGTTTCTATGTTCATTTCATATGTACCTAGATTACCTAGAATATGATTTAGAGGTCAATTTGCTATGGTTTGTAATTTTCTTACATACTAATTTAACATCATCTTTATCAACATTTTATTCGTAGAATTGTTCAACAATCGTAAACCTAAGCGTGACATTTGCCTAGAAGAAACAAGAACCACAAGGTATGCAAGATGACCGTGGAAGTTTACCATTTTTTAGCAATGACAAATCTATTTCAAACGTAGCCTCAGTATGTCCAATATGTGTGGTTGTTTGGGACCCTCAACTTTGAAATTCTAGAAAACATAGTTAAAGCTTTGACAAAAATAGGATTTTTTTACCCGATTATCCACGTTATCAACCTCATAAAGCTAATTTAATAGAAATATAGAATTTGTCATCATCAATCACCATGTAATATAAATATTTGTATGTCGATTACAATCGCTTATACAATTTACTTTCTATAACTCAACGGAAGTAATAAAATTTAAACAAACATCGTTACAGTCATTTTTAAATAAGTATGTATATGATATGTATGTTATAATCTATTTATATATTTTTTAAGTTAAAGATTTAAAAAAATAAGATTATGTAAAATGGGTCAACAACTTCTTTGACTATTTTCAATTTTTCTTTCAGAAAACTGTAATTTTTGTGAGATAAAGATAAACAATTTACGAGACGGGTTAATTTAAAACAATGATAATAATTAAATGTTAAGATTTAATTTATTTCTTCAGACTAGCGTCAGCCTGGCGCTCTAGGTCATAAAAAGGGTCGATCGATGTTGAACACCGCCTACATTGAATAGCATAATTAACTCTTTTGGTTATCTGACTTTTGTCAGTACACCATCATGAATTTGAAACAGATTTTTTTGAAAACATGTGAAGTGAAATAGGGGAAAAAAACGGGTTTGACTCGAAATAAGACATACATAATAAAACTCTCTTGAGAATTTTCCATTTAACAGACAATCTTATGATTCTGAAAACAACTTATATTCGTATAGTGGAGCAAATATTTTGAAGTTTTTAGTGACTTCCACAATTTCTATAGTCACTCATATATGTTTTATCATTAAACACTTAAATATTTCAGTAAATGTGATAATTTTTCAAAAACGACTAGTTTTAAATGCTTTAAATTTATTAAAACACCTAGGGAATCAGCCGAAATTCTATGAAATAGTAATGTTTTAAAGTTACCTACGACATGCTTTAGTAAAAATTCTGAGATTTTTTTTGTAATTTTTCTCTGGCAGCATTAGTATTTTCTCATAGATTTAGGTACCAAAATTTCTATTTTAAGGCGCAAACACTGTACAATTTGCATCAATTACTATCACATCTGCGTTGTCACTCATAAAAATGTGACAAATTTATTCATTTAGTATACAGGGTGGTCCGAACTTTATGCAGGAATCTTCGAGGGCAGATAGATCTCTTTAAAATAATATGTGTTTGCCTTATAAACATAGGTCTGGAACGGCACCGTTTTAGAGATACAGGGTGTTGAATTTGTCAAAAAAAATTGATTTTTTGTTTATATCTCCGGAATCTATTAACCGATCTCAATAAAATTTGGTACATATAATGTATGATAGTAGGCCCTATATTCCCTGAAATATGAGCTTTAAAGGTTCAACCAGTGGTGTACAACTGGACAGGGGT